>NW_014571555.1:0-2213 GCF_001313835.1 Polistes canadensis
ATAAAATAATATGTCATAATAAATAATTTTAGTTGCTGAGGAAGTCTCAAATAGAGACGAAACATTCAACGGATAAATATAGTGTTCATCTTAATTAAACCCGTCCAAAAAACAACTTCCCTAAGAGTAAACTTAGTAATAATATTATTAAATTTTGGATAAGAAAAAAAATCTTGATTATATTAACATTATTTCTAAAGTATACTTGGAAGTATTAACGGTGTAACGTTGCAGATGGGCTGATTTTTTTTTTACTTAAAAATACAATCGCTTGGCCATTGAAAAAAATACTAGAAACAAAAGATTAGTTGCAAAGAATGTTCCTTTTTTAAATCAATACAAATGCATTAATCAAACAAACTTAATTTAATTGATTAATGAAAAGTGAGGAAACTATATGTAATGATTGGAGCTGGAATTTTATACTCTACGCAACGAGCGCCAGGACGAAGCGTGAGACACGCGTGCTTCCTTGTTTTGAAATACTTACAAATTAGAAAATCTAATACTTAAAATCTATACTAATACTTGACATTAATCATATCCTGAAACAAAATAAAATGAAATTTGATTGAATACATAATATATAATAATTGATTAAATCTTTATACCTGAAAAAATAAAACAAACATTAAAAAACATTATAAAGTAATTAGTTTCTCTATATTAAATGGATAAAAAGAGAGAGAAAAGAATATGATATTAATTAGGGATTTTAAAGAAACTAATTACAATTATAATGTTTATGGTAAGCGGTCTTTGGCTAGATTTTACTTGCAATGGAATGTATATCACATAAAATATGATAAACATTGTACTTAAAGTAAAATACCATTGCCCGGGTCTAACCACGAGGAGGTAACCGCTTCTGAAGACCCGGGATGTGCATCCTGAAGATGTCCTCATCCGAAATTAATTGAAACCAAAGAAAATGATCACTCCGAGAACATGTTTAATGAGCCCCACTCTAAGGCTCCACCCTTAGAGTTTCACCTAAAAACCATTAAAATAGTATACAAGAATACAGATAAATTTTTGAGTATTAAAAAACAGCATAAAACGAGGAGTGCATATGAATAAACTGCAAGAAACATCGATGGTTTTATTGAAAACTAACACACTTTAATATAATTTCGATAAATACACATATGAAGATTACAATTCATGAATACTTTATACATAAAACTTTTAAATCTATTTAAAATAAAGTAAAAGAAAACACAAATTATGGGATTGTTCCGTGAAACCTATGAACAAATCAAATACATAAAAAATAATGATCACACGCGTGCGATGCTATAAGCGGAACATTAAACAGATCAAAATTACACATACATTTAAATATACAAATTATTACCTTATACTATCCTTAATTATAATTAAGGAACCTCACTCTTAGGTCGCATCCTAAGAGTTTCATCTTAAAAACATTAAAAAAGTAAACGAGAATACAAAGGAAAAGTTTGAATATTAAATAACAAAGTTATTAACGATAAGATCATCTAAATATAAAAAAAATATTTAAAATAGGATCGTTTGGTGTCTGTGGA
The DNA here is from genome assembly GCF_001313835.1 of Polistes canadensis. Lineage (NCBI taxonomy): Eukaryota > Metazoa > Arthropoda > Insecta > Hymenoptera > Vespidae > Polistes > Polistes canadensis. The sequence goes on from NW_014571555.1 coordinate 1,551, forward strand.
ATTTTTGGTAAGGACATAATTATATCTTCTAAGATAAAATAGAATCGCGTGGGCAGGATTGCGTCAGGGTTGTAGACCTTTTTTCACAAAGAAACAATATATCTGCTACCCAAAGAAAAAAAAATGGAAACGAACCTGAAAAAGAAAAAAGAAAGATTAGTTTGGATTTCTGAAGATCCAATGAATGAGCATGTTCCTTTTTTAAATCAATACTTAGAAATGCACTATTATAAACGAAATAATTTAATTGATAAATACCTCTAAAAAAATAAAAGAAATATTATACGAATGCAATGAAAAGTAGGGAAACTGTGTGTAATGATTGGAGCGGAAATTGCATACTCTAGGCATCGAGCGTGGCGCTAGGGACGAAGCATGAGACACGCGTGCTTCTTTCTTTTGCTTGTAACCAAAGGAGCGCCAAAATCATTCTAACTCTCCAACCACGTCCATCGACAGCTGTCTCTTCTAGTAACAAAAGCATTGAGCTCGATCTATTCCGAATGAAACGAATATAGATAACGCTTTGTACTAAGAATAATATCCGAAAATATTAGAGAGAATGATTATAATAAAGGATTCGATCATAATAATCATATCCTGAAACAAAATAAAATGAAAATTAATTAAATATATAATATAATGATTGATTAAATCTTAATA
>NW_014571556.1:0-2215 GCF_001313835.1 Polistes canadensis
CATTAACCACCATTTTATCTAACATTTCAACCATTTTATTATCTGATACGTCATCCTATCATATCTGCTACAAAATCAAATGTATTTAACCAAACATGAAACTAATCTTACTTTTCTTGATTGTAAGTATGATTTTTTGAATATAATTTCATCTAGGTAATCCGTTATTAAATTAATTTTTATAAATTTAATGTATTTTGCAAGCAGTTAATCGAATGATAAGCAGCGATTTCTTCTTAAATGATTTATTTCATCATTTACACGCTGTCCATGAACGAATTGTACGAATAATCTTTCTGCGAGGTCATTTGTAGGAATGCACTTGTAATATATTTTTTTTAAACTTTCGGCATAATCTTCTGTCGTTTCATTTTCATATTGTTTACGACACCAGATACGTGCTCTGTGTAAATCAAATTCGTAAGGAGAAAAATGACGAAGGTAAAAGTTTATTATATCTTCGTACGGATGTTCGGAGAAGTTGACGAAAGGAAAAGTCTTTTTAGCACTCGTATGAATATTTGGATCAATCATTTTATTAAAGAATTCAACCATTTTATCGTGTGGTACCTCGATCATATCTGCCACATATTCGAATTTATTTAACCAAGCATAAAACACACCTTCTTTTTCTGGTTTGTAAATGTTAATCTTTAATAGAGCATGATCACAATAATACGTTATTAGATTAATTTTTGCAAATTCAACGGCCTTTTGCACCATTTCGTTGAATAATTTAATACTAGTTTTTTTTAAATAAATTTTTATATCATGTTCGCGTAAACCATTAATGAATCGTTCGCATAATCTTTCTTCGTAGTCGTTTGTATCAATGCACTTGTAAAATAATTTTCGTAAACTGCCGGCATAATTTTCTATCGTTTCTTGTTTATATTGATTACGACAGGTAAAACGTTTTAAATGTAAATCATCTTCATTGGGAGAAAAATGACGAAGATAATGAATTACTACACCCTCGTATGGAAGTTCAGAAAAGCTGACAAAAGGAAATGTCTGCTTTACACTCGTGTGGATATTTTGATGAACCATATTATTAAAAAATTCAACTATTTTATCGTCAGGTACCTCGAGAATATCTGCTACATATTCGAATTTATTTAACCAAAATTGAAAGGAACCTTCGTACTTCGGATGATAAGTATTAATCTTTAATAGTGCTTGATCTAGATAATACGTTGTTAAATGAACTTTTGCAAATTCAATGGCTTTTTCCACGGTTTCCTCGAATGACAAGTTTGGAATTTCTATTAAATATTTTCTTAATACTTCTTCGCGAATTCCATGTAAAAATTGTTCCCGTAGTTTGACATTTCCTTCACACGAATAATTGCACCTGTTATGTATTTTTTGTATACTAATAGCATAATATTTTATCGGCTCTCGTTCATATTGATTTCGAATATGTAAACGTCTTCTGTGAGTATTTATTTCGTCCCCACCAAATAAAACTAAAAAATAGTGGCTTATTAATTGTTCGTATGAAAGTTTGTGAAAATTGACGTAAGGGTAAATCGCCGAGATGCGCATTGGGAGATAATAATCCACCATTTCATAGAAAAATTCAATCATGTTATCTTCCGGTACACCTATAATATTTGCCACACATTCAAATCTATTTAACCATACGTAAAATTTTTCCTCATCTTCTGATATGTAAATTTGCATCATTGTCAAAGCTCGTTGTCGATACTGGGACATTTGATTAACATGGTGTACTGAATATTCGTTACTCGTCATTTTTAAAAAAGGAAACCTTTTTTATTATTTATTTCACGTAAATAGATAATCTTTTGAAAATTCTTTGTTATGATTTTTCTTTTTCTTTTTTACCAATAACAGGTATAAACTTTTCTGAATGTAATTGAAAATAAATTTTGTTTAATAACATGTATACGTTTTATATTTTGTACGATATTTTTGATATTCATATAGAAGTAATCGATCTCAGTGTCGTAACGAATATTACAAATTATTTGAGAAAACTATAATATTAATGAGATTAAAAATGTAACTGTTTAACTAAAATCTTAACGATTTAACGAATAATCGACAACTCACAGTTTAAACTTTATTGCTTTTAGATAGGATTGATGATAGCGAAAATATTTATCGCTTTACATTTGTCCTTAATAGAATTAATAATATATTTACTAATGAGCAAAATAAATAAATCATTGCATATTTTAAATTCGAA
>NW_014571557.1:0-2140 GCF_001313835.1 Polistes canadensis
AAATACGATTTAATTCAGAAAGTAGCGAAAATTTCTTTTTAAATATATTGAGTTTTTTTTGTGAATGTACAAGTGTGCCTTTAAAAACTTAACAGAATAAATGTTTTGTTGACTCCAATAGAATTTTGTCGAAAAAAAATTTAATTGTACACGTGAAGTAACAAAACATAGTAGTAATAAAATGATTTTTTCCCTTTCTTCGACTGCAGCTGTTGAAATATAAATGTTATTTACTTGATTTTATTGGATCTAAAACTTTCTATTTGTTAGTATACGCTTTAAAACTTGAAAGAAAACGTTTGACAGCTTTTGTTATATAGCATTTCCTTATGTATCTGATAGTTTTGAACTACGGATTAATTCAGAAAGTAGGGAAAATTTTTTTTTAAATACATTAAATTTTGTTTGTGAAGGTACAAATGTGCTATTAAAAACTTAACAGAATAGAAGTTTAGTTGACTACAATAGAATTTTCTCAAAAAAAACTTTATTTGTACACGTGAAGTAACAAAACATAGTTGTAATGAAATGATTTTTTCTCTTTCTTCGACTGCAAATGTTAAAATATAAATGTTATTTGCTGGATTTTATTGGATCTAAATTTTTCTTTTTGTTAGTATACGCTTTAAAACTTGAAAGAAAACGTTTTACAGCTTTTGTTATATAGCATTTCCTAATATATCTGGTAGTTTTGAACTACGGTTTAGTTCCGAAAGCAGCAAAAATTTTTCTTAAGTATATTAGAAATTTTATAGTGACGGTAAAATGTGTTATTCCAAACAAGACAAAGTGGATGTCAGCTTTACTACGATCGAGTTTCGTTGAAAAAGAATTGATTTCTTCACGTAAAGTAACTATAATATATTGTAATAGAATGATTTTTTTCTTTTTTTTGAACTGCAGTTGTTGAAATATAAATGTTATTTGCTGGTTTTTATTGAACGTAACACTTTTTATTTGTTAGTATAAGCTTTAAAACTTGAAAGAAAACGTTTTACAGCTTTTGTTATGTAGCACTTCTTTAGGTATCTAATAGTTTTGAACTACGGTTTTATTCAGTAAGTAGCAAAAATTACTTAATAAAATATATTAAATATTTTTTGTGAAGGTAAAAATGTGCTAAGACAATATGGATGTCAGGTTTACTACAATAGAGTTTCGTTGAAAAAGAATTGAGTTCTTCACGTAAAGTGACCAAAAAATGTTGTTATAAATTGATTTTTTCCCTTTTTTTGGACTGCAGTTGTTAAAATATAAATGTTATTCTCTGGCATTTATTAAACGTAACACTTTTTATTTATTAGTATGCGCTTTAAAACTTAAAAAAAACGTTATACAGCTTTTTTTATATAGCATTACGTATGTATCTGCTAAATTTGAACTACGGTTTATTTCAGAAAGTAGAAAAAATTTTTTTTTAAACATATTAAATCTTTTTCGAGATGGTAAAAATGTGCTACTGGAGACAAGACAGAATAGATTTCAGGTTTACAACAATCGAGTTTCGTTGAAATAGTATTGAATTCTTTACGTAAAGTAACCTAAAAATGTTGTAATAGAATGATTTTTTCTTTTTTTTTGGAATGAAGTTGTTGAAATATAAATGTTCTTCGCTAGATTTTATTAAACGTAACACTTTTTATTTGTTAGTATGCGTTTTAAGTCTTAAATGAAAACGTTTTACAGCTTTTGTTATATAGCGATTCTTTAGGTATCTAATAGTTTTGATCTACGGTTCAAATCAGAAAGAAGCACAATATTTTATTTCAATATATTAAATCTTTTTTGTGAAGGTAAAAATGTGATATTAAAAACAAGACAATATGGATGTCAGGTTTACTACAATCGAGTTTCGTTGAGAAAGAATTGAGTACTTTACGTAAAGTAACCAACAAATGTTGTTATAAAATGATTTTTTTTCTTTTTTCCAGACTGCAGTTGAGGAAATATAAATGGTATTTGCTGGATTTTAATAAACGTAACATTTTTTATTTGTTAGTATGCGCTTTAAAACTTGAAAGTAAACGTTTAACAGCTTTTTTTATATAGCATTACTTTATGTATCTGCTAGTTTGGAACTACGGTCTAATTCAGAAAGTAGCAAAAATTTCTTTTTAAATATATTAAATCTTTTTTGTGA
>NW_014571558.1:0-2154 GCF_001313835.1 Polistes canadensis
AGTATACGCTTTAAAACTTGAAGCAGAAAGTTTTACAGCTTTTGTTATATACCATTTCTTTATGTATCTGATAGTTTTGGATTATGGTTTAATTTAAAAAGAAGCGAAAATTTCTTTTTAAATATAGTTAAACATTTTTCGCGTCGGTAAAAATTTGCTACAAGAAACAAAACAAAATAAATTTCAGGTGAACTAAAATCGAGATTCATTGAAAAAGAATTGAATTCTTCACGTTAAGTAACCAAAAAATCTTGTAATAAATGATTTGTCTTTTTCTTCGACTGCAGTTGTTGAAATATAAATGTTTTTTGCAGGGTTTATTGAACGTTAAACTTTTTATTTGTTAGTATGCGCTTTAAAACTTGAAAGAAAACGTTTTACAGTTTTTTTTATATAGCAATTTTTCAGGTATCTGATAGTTTGGAACTACGGTTGAAATCAGAAAGTAGCCAAAAGTTTTTTTAAATATAATAAATCTTTTTTGTAAAGGTAAAAATGTGTTATTCAAAACAAGACAGAATGAAAGTCAGCTTTACTACAATCTAGGTTCGTTGAAAAAGAATTAAGTTCTTCACGTAGAGTAACCAACAAATGTTGTAATAAAACGATTTTTATCCCTTTTTTTAGACTGCAGTTGTTAAAATATAACTGTTATTATCTATATTTTTTTGTACGTAACACTTTTTATTTGTTAGTATGTGCTTTAAAACTTGCAAGAAATCGTTTTACAGCATTTTTATATAGCATTTCTTTTTGTATCTGCTAGTTTTGAACTACGGTTTAATTCAGATAGAAGCAAAAATTTCTTTTAAAATATATTAAAATATTTATAGTGATGGTAAAATGTGCTATAAGTAATCACACTGAATAGATGTCATGTTGACTACAATCGAGTTTCGTTGAAAAATATCGAATTCTTAATGAAAAGTAACCCAAATATGTTGTAATAAAATGATTTTTTTCCTTTTCTTGGACTGCAGTTGTTGAGATATAAATGTTATTTGCACGATTTTGTTAACCATTACACTTTTTGTTTGTTAGTATACGCTTTGAAACTTGAAAGAAAACGTTTTACATCTTTTGTTATATAGAATCTCTTTATGTATCTGATAGTTTTGAAGTACGGTTTAATTCAGAAAGTTAAAAAATTTTTTTTTTTGATATAATAAATCTTTTTTGTGAAGGTAAAAATGTGCAATTAGGAACAAGTTAGAATGGAAGTCAGGTTTACTACAATCGAGATTCGTTGAAAAAGAATTGAGTTTTTTACGTTAAAAAACAAAAAAATATTGTAATAAAATGATTTTTTTCTGTTTTTGGGACTGCTGTTGTTGAAATATAAATTTTATTTGCAGGATTTATGGAACGTAACACTTTTTATTTGTTAGTATGTGCTTTAAAACTTGAAAGAAAACGTTTTACAGCTATTTTTACATAGCATTTCTTTATGTATCTGCTAGTTTTAAAATATGGTTTAATTTAGAAAGTGGCAAAAATTACTTTTTACCTATATTAAACATTTTTTGTGAAGGTATAAAGATGCTATACAAACAAGACAGAATGGATGTCAGCTTTACTAAAATCGAGTTTGGTTGAAAAATAATTGAGTTCTTCACGTAAAGTAAACAAAAAATGTTGTAATATAATGATTTTTTTCTTTTTTTTGGACTGCAGTTGTTGAGATATAAATGTTATTTGCAGGATTTAATTAAACGTAAATCTTTTTATTTGTTAGTATGTGCTTTAAAACTTGAAAGAAAACGTTTTACAGCTTTTTTTACATAGCATTTCTTTATGTACCTGCTAGTTTTCAACTACGGTTTAATTTAGAAAGTGGCAAAAATTACTTTTTACTTATATTAAACCTTTTTTGTGAAGGTAAAAATGTGCAATTAGAAACATGTTAAAATGGATGTCAGGTTTACTACAATCGAGATTCGTCGAAAAAGAGTTGAGTTTTTCATGGTAAATAACCAAAAAATATTGTAATGAAATGATTTTTTTCCTTTTTTATGACTACTGTTGTTAAAATATAAATGTTATTTGCAGGATTTTATAGAACGTATCACTTTTTATATGACTCTACGTGAAGAACCTAATTCTTTTTCAACGATCCTCGATTGTAGTCAAGCTGACATCCATTCTGTCTTGTTT
>NW_014571559.1:0-2107 GCF_001313835.1 Polistes canadensis
AAAAGCTGTTTAACGTTTTTTTTCAAGTTTTAAATCTTATACTAACAAATAAAAAGTGTTACGTTTAGTAGAATCTAGCAAATAACATTCACATTTCAACAACTGCAGTCTAAAAAAAGGAAAATAATCATTTTATTACATTTTTTGTTTCTGAACGGGAAGAATTCAATTCTTTTTCATCGAAACTCGATTGTAGTCAACTTGACTTCAACTCTGTCTTGTTTCTAATATCACATTTTTACCTTAACAAAAAAAATTTAATATATTTAAAAAGAAATTTTTACTACATTCTAAATTAAAAGGTAGTTTAAAAATAGCAGATACCTAAGGAAATGCTACATAGAAAAAGCTGTTAGGCGTTTTCTTTCAAGTTTTAAATCGTATACTAACAAATCAAAATAGTTACGTTCAATAAAATTAGCAAATAACATTTACATTTCAACAACTGCAGTCTTAAAAAAGGAAAAAAATTATTTTATTACATTTTTGGTTACTGAACATGTAGAATTTAATCCATTTTCATCTAAACTCGATTGTAGTAAACCTGACATCTACTCTGTTTTGTTTGTAATAGCACATTTTTACCTTGACAAAAAAAAATTAATATATTTAAAATGAAATTTTTGCTACTGTCTGAAAAAAACCGTAGTTTTTACCTATTAAATACATAAAGAAATGCTATATTACAAAAGCGGTTAAACGTTTTCTTTCAAGTTTTCAAGCGTATACTAATAAGTAAAAGTGTTATGTCCACTGAAATCCAGCAAATACCATTTATATTTCAACAACTGCAGTCCAAAAAAAGGAAAATAACATGCTATTACAACATTTTTTGGTTACTTAACGTAAAGAATTCAATTCTTGTCCAACGAAACTTGATTGTAGTCAACATGACATCTATTCTGTCTTTTTTCTAATTGCACTTTTTACCTCTACAAAAAAAATTTAATATATTTAAAAAGATATTTTAACTACATTTTGAATTAAAAGGTAGTTCAAAAATAGCAAATACCTAAGGAAATGCTACATAGAAAAAGCTGTTAAACGTTTTCTTTCAAGTTTTAATGCGTATACTAACAAATAAAAAGTGTTACGTTCAATAAAATCCAGCATATAATATTTATATTTCATCATCTGCAGCCCACAAAAAAGAAAAAAATCAATCTATTACAACATTTTTAAGTTACTTCACGTGAAGAATCCAAGTCTTTTACAACGAAACTCGATTGTAGTCAACCTGACATACATTCTGTCTTTTTTCTTATAGCACTTTTTACCTCTACAAAAAAGATTTAATATATTTAAAAAGAAATTTTTGCCACTTCTAGAATTAAACCGTAGTTCAAAAATAGCAGATACCTAAAGAAATGCAATATAAAAAAAGCTGTTAAATGTTTTCTTTCAAGTTTTAAATCGTATACTAAAAAATAAAAAGTGTTACGTTCAATAAAATCCAGAAAATAACATTTACATTTCAACAACTGCAGTCTAATAAGGGAAAAATATCATTTTATAAAATTTTTTGGTACTGAACGTAATGAATTTAATTCTATTTCAACGAAACTCGATTGTAGTCAACCTGATATCTACTCTTTCTTGTTTCTAATAGCACATTTATACCTTCACAAAAAAGATTAAATATATTTAAAAAGAAATTTTTGCTACTTTCTGAATTAAACCTTTGTTCAAAAATAGCACATACCTAAAGAAATGCTATATAGAAAAAGCAGTAAAACGTTTTCTCTCAAATTTTTAAGCGTATACTAACAAAAAAAAAGTGTAACGTTCAATAAAATCCAGAAAATGACATTTACATTTCGACAACTGCAATCTAAAAAAAGGAAAAAAAGCATTTTATTATAACATTTTTTGGCTACTGTACGTGAAGAACTCAATTGTGTTTCCACGAAACTCGATTGTAGTAAGCCTGACATCCATTCTTTCTTTTTTCTAATAGTACTTTTTACTTTCACAAAACAGATTAAATATATTTAAAAATAAATTTTTGCTACTTCCTGAATTACACCGTTGTTCAAAACTAGCAGATACCTAAAGAAAAGCTATACAAAAGAAGCTGTAAAACGTTTTTTTTTCAAGTTTTAAAGCG
>NW_014571560.1:0-2115 GCF_001313835.1 Polistes canadensis
ATACTAACAAATAAAAAGTGTTACGTTCTATAAAATCCTGCAAATCACATTTATATTTCGACAACTGCAGTCCAAAAAAAATAAAAAAATCATTTTATTACATTTTTTGGTTAATTTACGTGAAGTATTCAATTCTTTTTCAACGGAATTCGATTGTAGTAAAGCTGACATCCATTCTGTCTAGTTTCGAATAGCCTATTTTTACCTTCACAAAAAAGATCTAATATACTTAAAAAGAAATTTTCGCAAGTTCCAGAATTAAATTGTAGTCTTAAACTATTAGATACATAAAGAAATGGTATAAAATAAAAGCGGAAAAACGTTTTCTTTCAAGTTGTAAAGCGCATAAAAACATATAAAAAGTGTTACGTTCCATAAAATCCTGCAAATAACATTTATATTTCAACAAATGCAGTCTCAAAAAGGAAAAAAATCATTTTATTACGACATATTTTGGTTATTTAACGTGAAAAACACAATCTTTTTCAACGAAACTCGATTGTAGTAAACCTGACATCTATTCTAACTGTTTCTAATAGCACATTTTTACCATCAGAAAAAAGATTTAATATATTTAAAAATAAATTTTTGCTACTTTTTGAATTAAACCGTTGTTTAAAACAAGCAGATACCTAAAGAAATGCTATATAACAAAAGCTGTAAAACGTTTTCTTTCCAGTTTTGAAGCGTATACTAACAAGTTAAAAGTGTTATGTCCATTAAAACCAAGCAAATAACATTTATATTTCAACAACAGCATTACAAAAAAAGGAAAAATATCTTTCTATGACAACATTTTTAAGTTACTTTACGTGAAAATTTCAATTCTTTTTCACCGAAACTGGGTTGTAGTAAACCTATCATTTATTTTGTTTTGTTTCTAGTAGCACATTTTTTCCGTCGTTAAAAATGTTGAAATATATTTTAAAAAAATTTTCGCTGCTTTCGGAATTAAACTGTAGTTCGAAACTATCAGATACATAAAGAAATGCTATATACCAAAAGCTGTAAAACATTTTCTTTCAAATTTTGAAGCGTATACTAATAAGTAAAAAGTGTTATGTCCTATAAAATCCAGGAAATAACAATTATATTTCGACAACTGCAGCCAAAAAAAAATAAAAAAATCATTTTATTACATTTTTTGGTTAATTTACGGGAAGAATTTAATTCTTTTTCAACGAAATTCGATTGTAGTAAAGCTGACATCCATTCTGTCTAGTTTCGAAAAGCACATTTTTACCTTTACAAAAAAGATCTAATATACTTAAAAATAAATTTTCGCAACTCTTTGAATTAAACCGTAGTCTTAAACCATCAGATACATAAAGAAATGCTATAAAATAAAAGCTGAAAAACATTTTCTTTTAAGTTTTCAAGCGTATACTATCAAATAAAAAGTGTAACGTTCCATACAATCCTGCAAATACCATTTATATTTCAACGACTGCAGTCTCAGAAAGGAAAAAAATCATTTTATTACGACATATTTTGGTTATTTAACGTGAAAAACCCAATTCTTTTTCAACGAAATTTGATTGTAGTAAACCTGACATCCATTCTAACTGTTTCTAATAACACATTTTTACCTTCACAAAAAAGATAATTTATATCTAAAAAGAAATTTTTGCTACTTTCTGAATAAAAGCGTAGTTCAAAACTGTTAGATACATAAGGAAATGCTATATAACAAAAGCCGTCAAACGTTTTCTTTAAAGTTTTAAAGCGTTTACTAACCAATAAAAAGTTTTACGTTCAATTATATCTAGCAAATAATATTTATATTTCTACAACTGCAGTCTAAAAAAAGGAAAAAAATCATTTTATAACAACATTTTTTGGTTATTCTACGTGAAGAACTGGATTCTTTTTCAACGAAACTCGATTGTAGTAAAGCTGACATCCATTCTGTCTTTTTTCAAATAGCACATTTTTACCTTCAAAAAAAAGATTTAATATATTTAAAAAGATATTTTTGGTACTTTTTGAATTGAACCGTTGTTTAATACAAGCAGATCTATAAAAAATCGCTATATAAAAAAAGCTGTAAAACATTTTTTTTCAAGTTTTAAAGCGCATACTAACAAATAAAAAGTGTAAAGTTCAACAAAATCC
>NW_014571561.1:0-2158 GCF_001313835.1 Polistes canadensis
TAGCGAAGATAAGAATTAGCTTTTAGAAACTATAAAGAAAAGATGTTTGGTCTACTACAATCGAATTTTGTTAATATATAATTGAATGCTACACGTGAAGTAACAAAATAAAGTTGTAATAAAATAATTTTTTTCTGTTTACTTCGCCTGCAGTTGTTGTAAAATAAATGATATTTGCTAGATTTTATTGGACCAAACACTTTCTATTCGTTAGTATACGCTTTAAAAGTTGAAAGAAAACGTTTTATAGCTTTCTATATAGCTCTTTTCTAGTAATATTATAGTTTTTAACTACAGTATTATTCAAGATAGTAGCGGAAATTTCTTTTTAAATAAAATAATACATTTTTAGCAACAGCAAAAATGTGCTACTACAAACAAAACAAAATAAACGTCAGGTGTACTTCAATCAAGTTTCGTTGAAAAAGAATTAAATTTCTCACGTTAAGTAACAAAAATAAGTTGTAATAAAATGATTATTTCTCTTTTTTTGGACTTCAGTTGTTAAAATATAAATTTTATTTGCTAGATTGTATTGGACCGAACACTTTCCATTATTTAGTATACGCTTTAAAACTTGGTAGGAAATTTTTTATAGCTTTTGTTATGTAACTCTTTTTTAGAAATTCTATAGTTTCTACTAACGATTTAATCCAGAAAGTAGCGAAAATTTCTTTTTAAATAAAATAATACATATTTAGCAACGGTAACAATGAACTACTAGAAACTAAACAAAATAGATGTTTGGTTGACTTCAATCGAATTTCTTGAAAGTAAATTTGAATTCTACACGTGAAGTAACCAAAAAAAGTTTTAAGAAAATGATTTTTTCTTTTTTCGTCGTCCGCAGTTGTTAAAAAGTGAATAATATTTGCTAGATTTTATGAGACATAAAACTTTTTATTCGTTAGTATACGCTTTAATGCTTTAAAGAAAATGCTTTATAACTTCTGTTAAATAGCACTTTTACAGAAATTTTATAGTTTTTAACTACAAATTAATACAGAATGAAGCGAAAATTTCTTTCTATGTATATTAAAAATTTCCTAAAGAAGGTAAAAGTATGCTATCTGAAACTAAACAGAATAGATGTTTTGTTGACTACAATCGAATTTTGTCGAAAAAAATTTTAATTCTACACGTAAAGTAACCAAACAAAATTGTAATTGAATGATTTTTTTTTTTTCTTGGACTGCAGTTATCAAAATATAAATGATATTGGCTAGATTTTATTGGACATAGTACTTTTTATTTGATAGTATACGGTTTAAATCTTGAAGGAAAACGATTTATAGCATTTGTTATATAGCACTTCTTCAGATTTTTGAAAGTTTTCAACAATTATTTAATCTAGAAAGCAGCGATTATTTCTCACAAATATATTGAAAAATTTTTAGCGACGGTAAAAATGTGCTATTAGAAACAAGACAAAATAGATGTCATGTTGACTAAAATCGTGTTATGTCTAAAAAAAATTGAATTCAACAAGTAAAGTAACAAAAAAAGGCGTAATAATATGATTTCTTCTCTTTTCTTTAAATGCAGTAGTCTAAATATAAATGATGTATGATAAATAATTTTTGACTTGACACTTTATATTTGTAAGTATACGCTTTAAAGCTGGACAGAAAACGTTTCATAAATTCTGGTAAATAGCACTTATTTAGAATTATTATTATTTTTAACTACGATTTAATCAAGAAATTAGCGCAAATTTCTCTTTAAGTCTGTTGTAAATTTTTTAACGACGGTAAAAATGTGCTTCTAGAAAAAAAAGAGAATTGATGTCAGGTTTACTAAAATAGAGTTTCGTCGAAATAGAATTGAATTCTACACATAAAGTAACCAAAAAAAATCGTAACAAAATGATTTTCTCTCTGTTTTTGACTGCAGTAGTCCCAATATAAGTGATGTTTGAAGAATCCTTTTGGATTTAACACTTTTTATTTGTAAGTATACGCTTAAAAGCTTGAATATAAACGTTTCATAGCGTCTGTTAAATAGCACTTTTTTAGATTGTTTTTATTTTATAACTACGCTACAATCCAGAAAGTAGCGAAAATTTGTATCCAAATATATTAAAACTTTTTTAGCGAAGTTTAAAATGTGCTTTTAGAAACTATGCAGAAAAGATGATTGGTTTACAACAATCAAATTT
>NW_014571562.1:0-2140 GCF_001313835.1 Polistes canadensis
GGATGTAACACTTTTTATTTGTAAGTATACGCTTCATAGCTTGAGAGAAAACGTTTTATTGCTTCTGGTAAATAGCACTTGTTTAGATTTTTTAATTTTTTTAACTACGACTTAATTCAGAAAGTACCGAAAATTTGTTTTTAAATTTATTAAAAATTTTGTTGCATATGTAAAAATGTGATATTAGAAACTAAACGGAATAGATGTTTGGTTGAATACAATCAAGTTTTGTCGAAAAATACATAAATTTTTTACGTAAAGTAAACTAAAGAAGTTATAATAAAATAATTTTTTCCCTTTTTTTGTACAGCAGTTGATGAAATATAAATGTTATTTGCTAGATTTTATTACAGCTAAAACTTTTTATTTGTTAATATACGGTTTAAAACTTGATAGAAAACGTTTTATAGCATTTGTTATACAGCACTTCTGTAAATATCTGATATTTTACAGCAATTTTTAATGTAGAAAGCAGCGAAAATTATCTTTAATAGATTAAAAAATTTTTTAGCGAAGGAAAAAATGGGCTATTAAAAACTCAACAGAATAGATGTCTGGTTAAATACAATCGAATTTTGTCGAATAAAAATGTAATTTTACACGTAAAGTAACCAAACATAGCTGTAATAAAATGATTTTTGCTCTTCCATCAATGCATTTGTGGAAAAGTAAATGATATCAGCTAAAACTTATGGACATACCACTTTTTACTTAATAGTATACGCTTTAAAACTTGAAAGAGAATGTTTCATAGCTTTTGTTATATAGCATTTCTTTATATATCTGATAGTTTTTAACTACGGTTTAAATCAGAAAGTAGCGAAAATTGATTTTTAAATATATTTAAACATTTTTAACGACGGTAAAAATGTGCTACTGGAAACAAAACTAAATAAATGTCAGGTTTACTACAATCGAGTTTCGTGGAAAAAGAATTGAATTCTTCACGTTAAGTAACCAAAAAATGTTGATATAAAATGATTTTTTTCCTTTTTTTGAACTGCAGTTGTTGAAATATAAAGGTTATTTGTTGAACTTGATTGAACGTAAAACTTTTTATTTGTTAGTATACGGTTTAAAATTTGAAAGAAAAGGTTTTACAGCTTTTGTTATATAGCATTTCTTTATGTATCTGATAAGTTTGAACTACAGTTTTATTTAGAAAGTTGCGAAAATTTCTTATTAAATATATTGCATTTTTTTTGGGAAGGTAAATATGTGCTAATAAAAACTTAACAGAATAAATATTTGGTTGAATACAATCGAATTTAGTTGAAAAAGAATTGAATTCTACACATTAAGTAACCAAAAAATTTTGTAATAGAATGATTTTTTTTTTTTTTGGGACTGCAGTTGTTGAAATATAAATGTTATTTGCTGAATTTTATTAAACGTAAAACTTTTTATTTGTTAGTATACTATTTAAAACTTGAAATAAAACGATTTACAGCTTCTGTTATATAGCATTTCTTTATGTATCTGATAGTTTTTAACAACGGTTTAATTCAGAAAGTAGCGAAAATTTCTTTTTAAATATATTTAAACATTTTTTGCGACGGTAAAAATGTGCTACTGGAAACAAAACAAAATAAATGTCAAGTTTACTACAATCGAGTTTCGTGAAAAAAGAATTGAATTCTTCACGTAAAGTAACCAAAAAATGTTGTAATAAAATGATTTTTTTCCTTTTTTTTGTCTGCAGTTGTGGAAATAATAATGTTATTTGTTAGATTTTATTAAACCTAACACTTTATATTTGTTAGTATACGGTTTAAAACTTGAAAGAGAACGTTTTATAGCATTTGTTAAACATCACTTCTCTAAATATCTGATAGTTTTCAGTTAGTATTTAATGTAGAATCAGCGAAAGTTTTCTTAAATAGATTGAAAAATTTTTTAGCGAAGGTAAAAATATGCGAATAGAAACAAAACACAATTCATGTCAGGTTTACTACAATCAGTTTTCGTTGAAAAAGAATGGAATTCTTCACGTAAAGTAACCAAAAATAGTGGTAATAAAATCATTTTTTCTTTTTTCTGCGACTGCAGCTGTTAAAAGAAAATGATCTTTGCTAGATTTTATTGGACATAACACTTTTTATTTGTGTTTATATGCTTTAAACTTAAAAGAAAACGTTTT
>NW_014571563.1:0-2095 GCF_001313835.1 Polistes canadensis
GAACGTAACACTTTTTATATGTTAGTATGCGCTTTACAACTTTAAAGAACACGCTTTACAGCTTTTGTTATATAGTATTTCTTTATGTAACTGGTAGTTTAAGACTACGGTTTAAGTTAGAAAGTAGCGAAAATTGGTTTATAATTATATTTAAAAATTTTTAGCGACGGTAAAAATGTGCTTCTAGAAACAAAACAAAGTAAATATCAGGTTTACTACAATCGAGTTTCGTTGAAAAAGAGTGGGATTCTTCACGTTAAAGTAACCCAAAAAATGTTGTAATAAAATGATTTTTTTCCTTTTTTAAAACTGCAGTAGTTGAAATATAAATGGTATTATCAGGATTTTATTAAACTTTACACTTTTTATTTGTTATTATGCGCTTTAGAACTTGAAAGAAAACGTTTTACAGCTTTTGTTTTATAGCATTCTTTTTGTATCTGATATTCGAAATTCAAATAAGTTTCCGCTGTTTTAATGTAGATAGCGCGGCGCGGAGTTTCCGTTACCTTTCGCAAATGATATACTGCTAAAAAATTAGTTTGGACGTTTAAGATTAACAGATCCTATTATACTATTGATTTTATATTGGTAAAATAATTTTTTTTTAGTTGAAAATGTCCAAATTTGATCAAAATAAGCGTCATTTGCAGGAAATATTAGTTTACATCTTTAATATAAAGAAATCTGCTGCTGAGGCGCATCAGTTGCTCGTAGAAGCATATGGTGAGACTGCTTTGAGTGAGAGAATGTGTCGTGGTTGGTTCCAAAAGTTTAAAAAACGGTAATTTCGACGTAGAATACAAAGATCGCAGTGGAAGGCCAAAAATTTACGAGGATGCAGAATCGGAGGAAATATTTGAAGAAGATTCCTTACAAACACAAAAAGAACTTGCTTTAACCTTAGAAGTTACTCAGCAAGCAGTCTCAAAGCGTTTAAAATAATTAGGAATGATTAATAATCAAAGAAATTGGGTTCCGTACGAATTATAGCCGAGAGATATTGAACGCCGATTTTGCTTGAGTGAAATACTGTTTGCTAGACATAAAAAAAAGGGTTTTTTACATCGTTTCATTACTGGTGACGAAAAACGGATACATTATGATAATCTCAAAAGAAGAAAATCATGTGGATTACCAAGCCATGCGTCAACATCAACAGCAAAACCGAATATTTACGGAAAAATCTCATGCAGTGTATTTAGTGGGATCAGCTTAGTGTAGTGTATTATAAGTGGCTTAATCCGAGCAAAACAAAAACTGGAGCCCTCTATTAACACAATTAATGAGATTAAGCCGAGCTCTGAATAAAAAACGCCTTCAATACTATTCTAGACACAAAAAAACTATTCTCCTGCATGACAATGCTCGTCCACATGTAGCGGCTCTCGTCAAAAAGTATTTAGCAACACTTAATTGGGAAGTGTTACCCCACCCGCCGTATTCACTAGACATTGCACCGTCCGAATATCACCTATTTCGGTTCATGGCACATGCTCTGTCGGAGCAGCGGTTCAATACATATGAAGATACCAAAAATAAGGTTGATTCGTGGATAGCTCCAAAAGACAAGAAGTTCTTCCGACGTGGGATCCGAATGTTGCCTAAACGATAGGAAAAAGACAATGCCAATGATGGACAGTATTTTAAATAACCTTGAATTTACCATTCTTTTAGAATTAGTACTTAATTTTTAAAAAAAAGAACGGCTTAAACTTATTTGTAAATCTAATAGTTTTGAACTACAGTTTAAATCAAAAAGTAGCGAAAATTTCTTTTTACATATATATTACATCTTTTTTGTAAAGGTAGAAATGTGCTTTATGAAACAAGACAGAATGGATGTCAGCTTTATTACAATCGAGTTTCGTTGAAAAAGAATTGAATCCTTTACGTTAAGTAACTAAAAAATGTTGCAATAAAATTATTTTTTTCCTTTTTTTGGACTGCTGTTGTTGAAATATAAATGTTATTTGCTGGATTTTATTAACCAAACACTTTTTATTTGTTAGTATACGCTTTAAAACTTGAAAGAAAACGTTTAACAACTTTTGTTATATAGCATTTCTTTTTGTATCTGATAGTTTTAAACTAC
>NW_014571564.1:0-2175 GCF_001313835.1 Polistes canadensis
GCATATATCATTTATTTTACAACAACTGCAGGCGAAGAAAACAGAAAAACATTATTTTATTACAACTTTATTTGGTTACTTCACGTCTATTATTCAATTATATTTAGACAAAATTCGATTGTATTAAACCAAACATCTTTTTTGTATAGTTTTTAATAGCACTTTTTAACCTTTGCTATAAAATTTTTAATATATTTAGAAACAAATTTTAGCTACTTTCTGGATTGAAGCGTAGTTACAAAATAAAAACAATCTAAAAAAGTGCTATTTAACAGACGCTACTAAAACGTTTTCTTTCAAGCTTTAAAGCGTATACTTACAAATAAAAAGTGTTAAACCGAAAAATTATGCAAACATCATTTATATTTGAATTACTGCATTTAAGAAAAAAGAAAAAAATCGTTTTAATTCGTCATTTTTTTGTTAATTTACGTTAAAAATTCATTTCTTGTTTGACGAAACTCGATTGTACTCAACCTGACATCTATTCTGACTTGTTTTTAAAAGCACATTGTACCGTCGCTAAAAACTTTTCAATATATTTAGGAAAATTTCCACTGCTTTCTAGAATTATTATTGGTAAAAACTGTCAGATATTTAAAGAAATGCTATAAAAAAAAAGCTATTAAATATTTTCTTTTAAGTTTTAAATCGTATATTAACAAATGAAAAGTGTTAGTTCAAAAAATATCTAGCAAATAAAATTTATATTTCCACAACTGCAGTCCAAAAAAAGAGAAAAAATCATTTTATTACGACATTTTTTGGTTACTTCACGTGAGGAATTTAGTTCTTTTTCAACAAAACTCGATTGTATTAAACCTGAAGGCCATTCTGTATTGCTTGTAGTAGCACATTATTACTGTTGCTAAAAATGTTTTCAGTATATTTAAAAAGAAATTTCTTCTACTTTCTGGGATAAAACTGTAGGTAAAAACTATAAAATCTCTTATAAGAGGTATATAACAAAAGCTATAAAACGTTTTGTTTCAAGTTTTAAAGCGCATACTAACAAATAAAAAGTGTTCGGTCTAATAAAATCTAGCATATATCATTTATTTTACAACAACTGCAGTCGTAAGAAAACAGAAAAAAATCAATTTATTACAACTTTATTTGGTTACTTCACGTGTAGCATTCAATTATATGTTGACGAAATTCGATTGTAGTAAACCAAACATCTTTGTTGTATAGTGTTTAATAGCACATTTTAACCTTCGCTGAAAAATTTTTAATATATTTAGAAAAAAATTTTAGCTACTATCTGGATTAATGCGTAGTTATAAAATGAAAACAAACTAAAAAAGTGCTATTTACCAGACGCTATGAAAAATTTTCTTTCAAGCTTTAAAGCGTATACTTACAAATAAAAAGTGTTTGTTCGAATGATATCTAGCAAATAAAATAATATTTTACCCACTACAGTTCACAAAAAGAGAAAAAATCATTTTATTACAACATATTTTGGTTACTTTACGTGAGGAATTCAATTCTTTTTCCACGAAACTCGATTGAAGTAAACCTGACAATTATTCTGTATTGTTTGTAGTAGCACATTTTTGCAATTGCTAAAAATGTTTTAGTATATTTAAAAAGACATTTTGGCTACTTTTCGATTAAAACTGTAGTTAAAAACTATAAAATTTTTAAGGAAGAGCTATATAACAAAAGTTATAAAACGTTTCCTTTTAAGTTTTAAACCGCATACTAACAAATAAAAAGTGTTATTTCTAATAAAATCTAACATATATCATTTATTTTACAACAACTGCAGTCGTACAAAACAGAAAAAAATCCTTTTTTTACAACTTTTTTTGGTTACTTTACGTGTAGAATTTAATTATACGTTGAAGAAATTCGATTGTAGTCAACCAAACATCTATTCAGTTTAGTTTCTAGTAGTTCATTGTAACTGTTGGTAAAAATGTATTATTTAATTTAAAAAGAAACTTCCGCTACTTTCTGGATTAAATCAATGTTAAAAACAATTAAATTTCTAAGACAGAGCTATATAACAAAATCTGTAGGAAAATTTCTACCAATTTTTAAAGCGTATACTAACAAATGAGAAGTTTTCGGTCTAATAAAATGTAGCATATATTATTTATTTTACAACAACTGCAGTCGAAGAAAACAGAGAAAAATCATATTATTACAACTTTTTTTAGTTACTTT
>NW_014571565.1:0-2085 GCF_001313835.1 Polistes canadensis
AGTTCAAAACCAGCAGATACCTAAAGAAATGCTATATAAAAAAAGCTGTAAAACGTTTTCTTTTAAGTTTTAAAGCGTATACTAACATATAGAAAGTGTTACGTTCAAATAAATCAAGCAAATAATATTTATATTTCAACAACTAGAGTCCAAAAAAAAGAAAAAATCATTCTATAACAACATTTTTTAGTTACTTAACGTGAATAATTCAATTCTTTTTTAACGAAAATCGATTGTAATAAACATGACATCTCTTCTGTTTTTTCTCTTGTAGCACATTTTAACTGTCGCTAAAAATGTTTAAAAATATTTAGAAAAAAATATTTGCGACTTTCAGAAATCAAGCGCAGTTCAAAACTATTAAATACATAAAGAAATACTATATAAAAAAAGCTTTAAAACGTTTTCTGTAAAGTTTTAAAGCGCATACTTACAAATTAAAAGTGTTACGTTCAATAAAATCCAGCAAATAACATTTATATTTTAACAACTGCAGTCAAAAAAAAGGAAAAAAATCATCTTATTACAACCGTTTTTGGTTCTTTACGTGAAGAACTAAAATTTTTATCAACGAAACTCGAATGTAGTAAAGCTGACATCCATTCTGTCTTGTTTCTAATAGCACATTTTTACCTTCACAAAAAAGATTTATAATATATAAAAAGAAATTTTTGCTACTTTCTGAATTAAACTATAGTTCAAAACCAGCAAATACCTAAAGAAATGCTATATAAAAAAAGCTGTAAAACGTTTTCTTTAATGTTTTAAAGCGTATACTAACATATAAAATGTGTTACGATCAATAAAATCAAGCAAATAATATTTATATTTCAAAAACTAGAGTCCAAAAGAAGGAAAAAAATCATTTTAATACAACATTTTTAAGTTACTTTACGTGAAGAATCCAATTCTTTTTTAACGAAAATCGATTGTAATAAACCTGACATCCATTCTGTATTGTTTCTAGTAGCATATTTTAACTGTTGCTAAAAATGTTTAAATATATTTAGAAAGATATTTCTGCGACTTTCTGAAATCTACCGTAGTTTAAAACTAGCAAATACATAAAGAAATGCTATATATAAAAGCTGTAAAACGTTTTATTTCAAATTGTAAAGCGTATACTAACAAATAAAGAGTGTTACTTTCAATAAAATCCCCCTAATAACATTTATAATCCAACAACTGCAGTACAAAAAAGAAAAAAAATCAATTTATTACAACATTTTATGGTTACTCTACGTGAAGAACTCAATTTTTTTACCACGAAAATCGATTGTAATAAATCTGTCATCCATTCTGTTTTGTTTCTAGTAGCACATTTTAACTGTCGCTAAAAATGTTTAAATAAATTTAGAAAGAAATTTTTGCGACTTTTTGAAATCAACCGTAGTTTAAAACTAGCAGATACATAAAGAAATGCTAAATAACAAAAAGCTGTAAAACGTTTCCTTTCAAGTTGTAAAGCGCATACTAACAAATAAAAAGTGTTACGTTAAATAAAATCCAGCAAAGAACATTTATATTTCAACAACAGCAGTCCAAAAAAAGGAACAAAATCATTTTATTACAACATTTTTTGGTTTCTGTACGTTAAGAACTCAATTCTTTTTCAACAAAACTCGATTGTAGTAAATCAGAAGTCTATTCTATATTGTTTCTAATAGCACATTTTTACCTTCACAATAAAGATTTAATATATATGAAAAGAAATTTGTGCTACTTTCTGAATTAAACCGTAGTTAAAAACTACCAGATATATAAAGAAATGCAATAAAACAAAAGTTGTAAAACATTTTCTTTCAAGTTTTCAAGCGCATACTAATAAGTAAAAAGTGTTATGTCCAATAAAATCCAGCAAATAACATTTTTATTTCAACAAATGCAGTCCAAAAAATGGGAAAAAATCATTTTATTACAAACTTTTTTGGTTACTCTACGTAAAGAACCCAATTCATTTTTATCGAAAATTGATTGTAATAAAACTGACGTCAATTCTGTTTTGTTTCTAGTAGCACATTTTACTCGTCGCTTAAAATGTTTGAATATATTTAGAATAAAATTTTTGCTACTTTTTGAATTAAA
>NW_014571566.1:0-2096 GCF_001313835.1 Polistes canadensis
ACGTTAAGTAACCGAAAAATGTTGGAATAAAATGATTTTTTTCCTTTTTTCGGACTGTAGTTGTCGAAATATAATTGTTCTTTGCTGGATTTTATTGGACATAACACTTTTTACTTATTAGTATACACTTCAAAACTTGAAAGAAATGTTTTATAGCTTTTGTTATGTAGCATTTCTTTATGTATCTGATAGTTTGGGACTACGGTTTAATTCAGAAAGTAGCAAAAATTTCTTTTTAATTATATTAAAAATTTTAACCTATGGTA
Source organism: Polistes canadensis (assembly GCF_001313835.1). Classification (NCBI taxonomy): domain Eukaryota; kingdom Metazoa; phylum Arthropoda; class Insecta; order Hymenoptera; family Vespidae; genus Polistes; species Polistes canadensis. Next base: position 267 of record NW_014571566.1, read on the forward strand.
AAAATGTGCTACTAGAAACAAATCAAAGTAAATGTCAGGTTTACTAAAATCGAGTTTTGGTAAAAAAGAATTTATATCTTCACGTTAGGAAACAAAACATGTTGTAATAGCATGATTTTTTTCCTTTTTCTGGACTTCAGTTGTTGAAATATAAATGTTATTGGTTGTATTTTATTGAACGTAACACTTTTTATTTGTTAATATACGCTTTAAAACTTGAAATTAAACGTCTTACAGGTTTTGTTATATAGCATTTCTTTATGTATCTGATAGTTTTAAACTACGGTTTAATTCAGAAAGCAGCGAAAATTTTTTTTAAATATATCTAAATATTTTTAGCGACGGTAAATATGTGCTACTAGAAACAAAAAAAAAAAAATATCATTTTTACTACAATCGAATTTCGTTAAAAAAGAATTGAGTTTTTCACGAAACGTAATCAAAAAATGTTGTAATGCAATGATTTTTTTCCTTTTCTTAGACTGCAGTTGTTAAACTATAAATGTTATTTGCTGGATTTTATTGAACGTAACACTTTTTATATGTTAGTATGTGCTTTAAAACTCGAAAGAAAACGTTTTACAGCTTTTGTTATATAGCATTTCTTTATGTATCTGCTAGTTTTGAACTACGGTTAAATTAAGAAAGTAGCAAAAGTTTCATTTAAATATAGTTAATCTTTTTTGTTAGGGTAAATATGTTCTATTCGAAACAAGAGAGAATGGATGTCAGCTTTACTACAATCGAGTTTCGTAGAAAAAGAATTGAGTTCTTCATGGTAAGAAACCAAAATATGTTGTAATAAAATGACTTTTTTCCTTTTTTTGGACTGCAGTTGTTGAAATTTAAATGTTATTTGCTGGATAATAATAAACGCAACACATTTTATTTTTTAGTATACGTTTTAAAACTTGAAAGAAAACGTTTTACAGCTTTAGTTATATAGCATTTCTGTATGTATCTGCTTGTTTTAAACTACGGTTTAATTTAAAAAGTTGCAAAAATTTTTTTTTAATGTATTCAATCTTTTTTGCGAAGGTAAAAATTTGCTATTCGAAAAAAGACAGAATGGATGTCTGCTTTATTACAATCGAGTTTCGTTGAAAAAGAATTAAGTTCTTTACGTAGAATATCCAAAAAATGTTGTAATAAAATGATTTTTTTCCTTTTTTTAGACTGCAGTTGTTTAAATATAAATGTTATTAGCTGGATTTAATTGAACGTAACACTTTTTAGATGTTAGTATGTGCTTTAAAACTTGAAAGAAAACGTTTTACAGCTTTTGTTATATAGCATTTTTTTATGTATCTGCTAGTTTAGAACTACGGTTTAATTAAAAAAGAAGCAGAAATTTCATTTAAATATAGTAAATCTTTTTTCTAAATGTAAATATGTTCTATTCGAAACAAGACAGAATGGATGTCAGCTTTACTACAATCGAGTTTCGTTGAAAAAGAATTGAGTTTTTCATGTAAAGTAATTAAAATATGTTGTAATAAAATGGTTTTCTTCCTTTTTTAATACTGCAGTTGTTGAAATATAAATGTTATTAGCTGTATTTTATTGAACGTAACTCTTTTTATTTGTTAATATACGCTTTAGAACTTGAAAGAAAACGTCTTACAGGTTTTGTTCTATAGCATTTCTTTATGTATCTGATAGTTTTAAACTACGGTTTAATTCAGAAAGCAGCGAAAATTTTTTTTAAATATATCTAAACATTTTTAGCGACGGTAAATATGTGCTACTAGAAACAAAACAAAAAAAATATCATTTTTACTACAATCGAGTTTCGTTAAAGAAGAATTGAATTCTTCACGTTAAGTAACC
>NW_014571567.1:0-2155 GCF_001313835.1 Polistes canadensis
TTTGTTCATATTTACAGGTTTACAATCATTTTTGTGTTTGTCTAATCTTACTTTAATTTCTGTTTTGTTTGACCAATATAGCTCTTCTCACATTCACATGGTATTTTGTACACTAAGTTCGACTGGTCAAATTTATCCACTTTATCTTTTAATTTATTGTAAATAGAGTTTATCTTTGTCAGATTATAAAAAACCAGTTTTTTTTGTGTTTTTAAAACATTTATTTATTTTGTTTGCTAAAGGCCGAATATACGGGAACTTAATGTACTTTTTATCTTGCAGATTCGGTTTTTTTACACGATCTTTGTCAATTTTAAATTCATTAAATACCATGTTTATGAAACTCTTGGGATAGTTATTGTTCTTTAAAAGAATCTCTATTTTTTCTTTATTTTCTATGTGAAACTTGTTATTGCTTAATGTTAGAGCTCTAAATAGTAAACCTTTTATAATTCCAATTTTTTGACTTAAAAATGGTTTGAATAGTAATTAATAGATCTTCCAGAGCTTGTTGGTCTTACATACCAATTCGTTGATATGGTTCCGTCTTCATTTCTTATGACCGTTACATCTAAGAATGGTAATGTTCCGTTTTCTTCTACTTCAATAGTAAACTGGATTTTTTTCATTTATCATATTGAAGGTTTTTAGTATTACTTCAATTCCATCTTTTGGTATTGCAGTAATGATAACATCTACATATACTTTTAAGAATGAAACTGTAAAGAATAAGTTGTCTTTAATTTTTTTTAACACGTGATTCATTACCAAATTCGCTAATATTGGGCTTGCTGGATTGCTCATACTAGAACCATCAAGCTGTTGGTAAAAAGATCCATCGAATTGAAAGTAGCTTGATTCCAAACAAAATTTTATTATTTCTACTAAGATGTTTTTTGGTACCCTTATGAAGTTTTTGAGTTTATTCCAATCTTTATTTATCGTTTTTATTACCAGTTTTTTCGGGATGTTCGTGAACAATGAGATTGCATCTAACGATATTAATCTTTAATCTTCTGGTAGTGTTTTCTTTTGGATGAATTCTACAAACTCAAAAGAATTCTTAACCGAACACACAAATTTGTTTGTCATAGCTGAGGAAAATTTATGATCTAAAAATTGGGCAAATTTATAGCACGGTGAACGAATGCAGCTTACAACTGGTCTTAAGGCTAGGCCTTGTTTATGTGTTTTCCTTAGTCCATATATTTTTGGGGCGACCGAATTGTAAGATTTCATGTTYTTTTCTATCTCTTCWGYGATAATCGATTCTTTTCTTAGTTTTATTATCAAATTATTGGCTAATTTCTCGAATCTACTGGTAGGATCTTTATTCAATAAATGATATATGTTTTTATTTTGTTACATTTTATACATTTTATTTAAATATTCTTCTTTCTTYATAATAACTGTGTTATTTCCTTTGTCCAATTTTATTATAATAAATTCGGATTGTCTTTTAGGAAACGTTTTGTTGCTATAAAGTTTTTTGTTTCTTTATCCATCCATGGTCTTTGGTTATTTGTATAATAATTAGAAATTATATTAACAGCCTTAACTCTTACATTGTTTTGTTCATCCTTTATACTCGTATTATCACTTATTGTGCTATTAACATGTCTTATGCTTTCCTCTAAGTCTTTTTTAAACGAACAAACTGAAACTTTATTCGGTCTTAACAGGATATACTGGTACTCTTAACGATCAAACTAACGAATTTTAGATGTCTTGTGTTTTGGAATATTATAAAAAGAAATGTATGTCGAATTAAATAAAAAAGACGCTGAGCTTCAATGATTAAAGTAATATGTAAAAAATTATATTGTATAAAACGCCTGTATCGTAATAAGAAATGTATAGGAAAATAAAATTTTAGTTGCTGAAGAAGTCCTAATAGAGGGACGAAACGTCTAACTCAATTAAATTAAGTTCTACTACTTCTTTTCATGTCCAAGTTCCCTATGAAACTGTATTTGCCAAAAATTCCTCCAACATGGAGTCCTCCGGCGATTGAATTTAACTAATTGTGAGGAAGGTGAAAGGGTAGTTAGTACAAAATAAAACACGTGGTTGAGCCAATAAAATTGCAAATGCTTTATTGGCTCGTCAGGGAAAAGCCTTATGGCATAAAAACCCTGTTTGCTGCTACACTATG
>NW_014571568.1:0-2179 GCF_001313835.1 Polistes canadensis
CTTTTTTAATATTAATTATTATATTAATATATAATTATATCCTTCTTCTTCTTCTTCTTATTATTATTATTATTATTATTATTATATCTGATATACGTATATATTAATTTTTCATCGATTAGAAATAAATCGAATCGTTTAATTTTATAAACACCAATCAGTCGCCTAATTAAATTTTGTTTTATATCAAATGGTTGTTTATTATGATGATTCAAAATGATCATCGATTAAATTATGACGAAGGGCGTCCCGACGTTTTCACCCTTCGCATCGTAGGAAAAGGGACGCTTCTATCAGGATACCATGCAAACATAGTTGGTATACTGAACGAACATGTCTTTTGGAGACAAGTAAAGTAACTCTAACCATAACTGGGGTATCCAATGTATGTTATTATTATATGATGTCACGTGTTTCATCTGGCCCTATCGTTTTTACGAAGGGATTCATTCCATATATGTCGTTTCATAATTGTCAAGGGTAGAAATCCTATAATGATATATACTATATAATAATATATTCTATTGGATTGGGGTAAGAAATTAATTTAGTATGAAATAATTTCTTTTTTTTTTTTGTTTTTCTATATAGAAAAAATTTTAATTATTTAATCTTTAACATTATGTTCGAAATAATGGTTTTTCTTTTCTTCCAATTTTTTTGACAACTTCACCATTCCACGTTACGTATAATTTTTCATCTTTATCAACAATAAAAGAACACTCTCAATCCTGTGGGAATTTTAAGATCATATCCGAATATTTTTTTCAAATCATTTTATTGTAAATCATATTATAACGAAAATTGTTTAACATACGAGTATACTTACCGATTTCTGTCACTCGTTTCAATCCTAAAGGAACACATTTTTTATTTTGTTTTATTCGTTAAATTTATTTCAATGAATTTCACTTGGAATTTTTTGATTAATCCAATTTCTAAACTACCCTCCCCTTCTCACTCCCATTCCCAAACTATAAGACTATGCAATCAAAAAAAAAAGGGAACTCAATTTATTTTTATTGTTGATCAGAGATAAGTTAGAAAAAAGAATATCTTTTTAAAAAAAAAATATAATTTATAAATATATTATATTTATAAATTATATTTTTTTTTTAAAAAGATATTCTTTTTTCTAACTTATCTCTGATCAACAATAAAAATAAATTGAGTTCCCTTTTTTTTTTGATTGCATAGTCTTATAGTTTGGGAATGGGAGTGAGAAGGGGAGGGTAGTTTAGAAATTGGATTAATCAAAAAATTCCAAGTGAAATTCATTGAAATAAATTTAACGAATAAAACAAAATAAAAAATGTGTTCCTTTAGGATTGAAACGAGTGACAGAAATCGGTAAGTATACTCGTATGTTAAACAATTTTCGTTATAATATGATTTACAATAAAATGATTTGAAAAAAATATTCGGATATGATCTTAAAATTCCCACAGGATTGAGAGTGTTCTTTTATTGTTGATAAAGATGAAAAATTATACGTAACGTGGAATGGTGAAGTTGTCAAAAAAATTGGAAGAAAAGAAAAACCATTATTTCGAACATAATGTTAAAGATTAAATAATTAAAATTTTTTCTATATAGAAAAACAAAAAAAAAAAAGAAATTATTTCATACTAAATTAATTTCTTACCCCAATCCAATAGAATATATTATTATATAGTATATATCATTATAGGATTTCTACCCTTGACAATTATGAAACGACATATATGGAATGAATCCCTTCGTAAAAACGATAGGGCCAGATGAAACACGTGACATCATATAATAATAACATACATTGGATACCCCAGTTATGGTTAGAGTTACTTTACTTGTCTCCAAAAGACATGTTCGTTCAGTATACCAACTATGTTTGCATGGTATCCTGATAGAAGCGTCCCTTTTCCTACGATGCGAAGGGTGAAAACGTCGGGACGCCCTTCGTCATAATTTAATCGATGATCATTTTGAATCATCATAATAAACAACCATTTGATATAAAACAAAATTTAATTAGGCGACTGATTGGTGTTTATAAAATTAAACGATTCGATTTATTTCTAATCGATGAAAAATTAATATATACGTATATCAGATATAATAATAATAATAATAATAATAATAAGAAGAAGAAGAAGAAGGATATAATTATATATTAATATAATAATTAATATTAAAAAAG
>NW_014571569.1:0-2058 GCF_001313835.1 Polistes canadensis
TATGAACTACGGTTTAATTCAGAAGGTAGCAAAAATTTCTTTTTAAATATATTAAATCTTTTTTGCGACAGTTAAAAAATGCTACTATAAACAAAACAGAATGAAAATCAAGTTCATTACAGTCGATTTTTGTAGAAAAAGAATTGATTTTTTCACGTAAAGTAAACAAAAAATGTTGTAATAAAATGATTTTATTCCTTCCTTTGGACTGCAGTTGTTAAAATAAAAATGTTATTTGCTGGATTTTATTGGACGTAACACTTTTATTTGTTATTATACTCTTTAAAACATGAAAGAAAATGTGTTACAGCTTTTGTTTTATAGCATTTCTTTATGTATCTTATAGTTTTGAGCTACGATTTATTTCAAAAAGTAGCAAAAATTTCCTTATAAATATATATACACATTATTAGCAACGGATAAAAATTGCTACTAGAAACAAAACAGAATAGATGTCAGGTTTATTACAATCGATTTTCGTAGATTTAGAATTAATGTTTTCACGTAAAGTAACCAAAAAATGTTGTAATAAAATGATTTTTTTTCTTCCTTTGGACAGCAGTTGTTGAAATATAAATGTTATTTGCTGGATTTTATTGGACATGACACTTTTTACTTATTAGAATACGCTTGAAAACTTGAAAGAAAATGTTTTACAAATTTTGTTTTATAGCATTTCTTTATGTATCATATAGTTTTTAACTACGGTTTAATTAAAAAAGTAGCTAAAATTTCTTTCTAAATATATTTATACATTTTTAGCGACGGTTAGGAATTGCTACTAGAAACAAAACAGAATGGATGTCAGGTTTATTACAATCGATTTTCGTTGAAAAAGAATTGAATTCTTTACGGTAAGTAACAAAAAGATGTTGTAATAAAATGATTTTTTTCCTTCCTTTGGACTGCAGTTGTTGAAATATAAATGTTATTTGCTGGATTTTACTGGATATATCATTTTTTATTTCTTAGTATACGCTTTAAAACTTGAAAGAAAATGTTTTACAGATTTTTTTTTATAGCATTACTTTATGTATAATATAGTTTTGAACTACAGTTTAATTCAGAAAGTAGCAAAAATTTCTTTCTAGATATATTTAAACATTTTTAATGACGGTTAAAATGTTCTACTAGAAACAAAACAGATTATATCTCAGGCTTACTACAATCGATTTTCGCTGAAAAAGAATTGCATTCTTTACGTTAGGTAACCAAAAAATGTTGTAATAAAATGATTTTGTCCCTTTTTTTGGACTGCAGTTGTCGAAATATAAATGTTATTTGCTGGATTTTATTGAACGTAACACATTTTTTTTGTTAGTATACGCTTTAAAACTTGAAAGAAAACGTTTTACAGCTTATGTTATATAGCATTTCTTTATGTATCTAATAGATATGAACTACGGTTCAATTCAGAAAGTAGAAAAAAATTTCTTTTTAAATATATTAAATCTTTTTTGCGACGGTTAAAAAATGCTACTATAAACAAAACAGAGTGAAAGTCAGGTTTATTACAGTCGATTTTCGTAGAAAAGGAATTAAGTTTTTCACTTAAAGTAATCAAAAAATGTTGTAAAAAAATTATTTTTTTCCTTCCTTTGGACTGCAGTTGTTGAAATATAAATGTTATTTTCTGGATTTTATTGGACATAACACTTTTTGCTTATTAGTCTATGGTGGAAATCATGTAAGAAAATGTTTTACAGCTTTTGTTTTAAAGCATTACTTTATGTATAATATTGTTTTGAACTACGGTTTAAATCAAAAAGTAGCAAAAATTTCTTTCTAAATGTATTTATACATTTTTAGCGATGGTTAACAATTGCTACTAGAAACAAAACAGAATGGATGTCAGGTCTATTACAATCGACTTTCTTTGAAAAAGAATTAGGTTTTCCACGTAAAGTAGCAAAAAAATGTTGTAATAAAATGATTTTTTTCCTTCCTTTGGACTGCAGTTGTTGACATATACATGTTATTTGATGGATTTTCTTGGACATACCACTTTTTACTTATTACTATACGTCTGAAAACTTGAAAGAAAATGTTTTACAGCTT
>NW_014571570.1:0-2056 GCF_001313835.1 Polistes canadensis
ATTTTTGCTACTTTCTGAATTCAACCGTAGTTCAAAACTATCAGATACATATAGAAATGCAATAAAACAAAAGCTGTAAAACTTTTTCTTTTAAGTTTTCTAGCGTATACAAACAAATAAAAAGTGTTTCATTCAATAAAATCCAGCATTTAACATTTACAATTCAACAACTGCAGTTCAAAACAAGGAAAAAAATCATATTATTACAACAACTTTTAGTTATTGAACGTAAAGAATTTAATTCATTTTTAGCGAAACTTGATTGTAGTAAACCTAACATTTCATCTGTTTTGTTTCTAGTAGCACATTTTCACCGTCGCTAAAAATGTTTAAATATTTAAAAAAACAAATTTTTGCTACTTTCTGAATTAAACTGTAGTTCAAAACTATCAGATACATAAAGAAATGCAATAAAACAAAAGCTTTAAAACGTTTTCTTTTAAGCTTTCTAGCGTATACAAACAAATAAAAAGTATTTTATTCAATAAAATCCAGCATTTAACATTTACAATTCCACAACTGCAGTTCAAAAAAAGGAAATAAATCATTTTATTACAACAACTTTTGGGTAATTAACGTAAAGAATTCAATTTTTTTTCAACGAAACTCGATTGTAGTAAACCTGACATATAATCTGTTTTTTTTCTTGTAGCACATTTTACCTGTCGCTAAAAATGTTTAACAATTTTTAGAAAGATATTTTTGCAACTTTCTGAATTCAACCGTAGTTCAAAACTATCAGATACATAAAGGAATGCTATATAACAAAAGCTGTAAAACGTTTTTTTTTCAAGTTTTGAAGCGCATAATAACAAATAAAAAGTGTTAAGTTTAATAAAATCCAGCAAATAACATTTATATTTCAATAACTGCAGTTCCAAAACAGGATAAAAATCATTTTATTTCAACATTTTTTGATTACTTAACGTGGAGAATCCAATTCTTCTTCAACGAAACTCGATTGTAGTAAACTTGACATTTAATCTGTTTTTTTTCTAGTAGCACATTTTAACTGTCGCTAAAAATGTTTAACTATTTTAAGAAAGACATTTTTGCTACTTTCTGAATTCAACCGTAGTTAAAAACTATCAGATACATTAAGAAATGCAATAAAACAAAAGCTGTAAGACGTTTTCTTTTAAGGTTTCTAGCGTATACTAACAAATAAAAAGTGTTTCGTTCAATATAATCCAGCAAATAACATTTTTTATTCAACAACTGCAGTTCAAAGAAAGGAAAAAAATCATTTTTTTACAACATTATTTGGTTACTTCACGTGAAGAATTCAAGTCTTTTTCAACGAAACTTGATTGTAGTAAACCTGACATTTGATCTGTTTTGTTTCTAGTAGCACTTTTAACCATCGCAAAAAATTTTAAATTTTTTATAAAGAGATTTTTGCTACTTTCTGAATTAAACCGCAGTTAAAAACTATCAGATACATAAAGAAATGCTATAAAACTAAAGCTGTAAAACATTTCCAATTAGGTTTCAAAGGGTATACTAACAAATAAAAAGTGTTTCGTTGAATAATATCGATCAAATACCATTTATAAATCAACAATTGCAGTTCAAAAAAAGGAAAAAAATCAATTTATTAAAACATTCTTTTGTTACTTAAAGTGAAGAATTTAATTCTTTTTCAACGAAACTCGATTGTAATAAACCTGACATTTAATCTGTTTTGTTCCTAGTAGCACATTTTAGCCGTCGCTAAAAATGTTTAAATATACTTAAAAAAAAATTTTTGTTACTTTTTGAAATAAACCGTTGTTCAAAAGTATTAGATACATAAAAAAATGCTATATAACAAAAGCTGTAAAACGTTTTTTTTTCTAGTTTTGAAGCGCATACTAACAAATAAAAAGTGTAAAGTTTAATAAAATCCAGAAAATAACACTTATATTTCAATACCTGCAGTTCAAAAACAGGATAAAAATCATTTTATTTCAACATTTTTTGGTTACTTAACGTGAAGAATTTAATTCTTTTTCAGCGAAACTCGATTGAAGTAAACCTGACATTTAATCTGTTTTGTTTATAGTAGCACATTTTA
>NW_014571571.1:0-2057 GCF_001313835.1 Polistes canadensis
AATAAAATCCAGCAAATAACATTTATACTTCAACAACTGCAGTCAAAAAAAGGAAAAAAATCATTTTATAAAGACATTTTTTGGTTACTTCACGTGAAGAACACAATTCTTTTTCAACGAAACTCGATTGTAATAAACCTGAAATCCCTTCGGTTTTGTTTCTAGTAGCACATACTAACCGTCATTTAAAATGTTTAAATATATTTAGAAAGAAGTTTTTGCGACTTTCTGAAATCAATCGTAGTTCAAAACTAGCAAATACATAAATAAATGCTATTTAAAAAAAGCTGTAAAACAGTTTCTTTCAAGTTTTAAAGCGTATACTAACAAATAAAAAGTGTGACGTTCAATAAAATCCAGCAAATACCATTTATATTTCAAAAACTGCCGTCCAAAAAAAGGAAAAAATCATTTTATTACAGCTTTTTTTTATTACTATACGTGAAGAACTCAATTCTTTTTCAACGAAACTCGATCGTAGTAAACTAGACATCCATTCTGTCTTGTCTTTAACAGCACATTTTTAACTTCTCAAAAAAGATTTAATATATTTAAAAAGATTTTTTTGCTACTTTTTTAATTAAACCGTAGTTCTAAGCTATTAGATACCTAAAGAAATGCTATATAACAAAAGCTGTAAAACGTTTTCTTGGAAGTTTTAAACCGTATACTAAGATATAAAACGTGTTACGTTTAATAGAATGATTTTTTCCTTCTTTTGGACTGCAGTTGTTGAAATATAAATGTTATTTGCTGGATTTTATTAAACGTAAGACTTTTTATTTGTTAGTATGCGCTTTAAAACTTGAAAGAAAACGTTTTACAGCTTTTTTTATGTAGCATATCTTTATGTATCTGTTAGTTTTGAACTACAGTTTAATTATTAAAGTAGCGAAAATTTTTTTTTGAATATAGTTTAACATTTTTAGCGATGGTAAAAATGTTCTACTAGAAACAAAACAAAATAAAAGTCAGGTTAACTGCAATCCAGTTTCGTTGAAAAAGAATTGAAACCTTTACATTAGGTAACCAAAAAATGTTGTAATAGAATGATTTTTTTCCTTTTTTTGGACTGCAGTTGTTGAAATATAAATGTTATTTGCTAGATATTATTGAACGTCACACTTTTTATTTGTTATAATACGCTTTAAAACTTGAAAAAAACGTTTAACAGCTTTTGTTATAAAGCATTTCTTCAGGTATCTATTAGTTTCAAACTACGGTTTAATTCAAAAAGTAGCAAAATAATTGTTTTAAATATATTAAATCTTTTTTAGCGACAGTAAAAATGTGCTACCAGAAACAAAACAAAATAAATTTTAGGTTTACTACAATCGAGTTTCGTTGAAAAAGAATTCAATCCTTTACGTTAAGTAACCAAAAAATGTTGTAATAAAATGATTTTTTCCATTTTTTGGACTGCAGTTGTTTAAATATAAATGTTGTTAGCTGGATTTTATTGAACGTAACACTTTTTATTTCTTAGTATACGCTTGAAAACTTGAAAGAAAACGTTTTACAGCTTTTGTAATATAGCATTTCTTTAGGTATTTGCTTGTTAAGAATTACAGTTTTATTCAGAAAGTAGCAAAAATTTCTTTTGAAATATATTTCAACATTTTTAGCGACAGTAAAAATGTGCTACTAGAAACAAAACAAAATAAATGACAGGTATACTACAATCGAGTTTCGTTGAAAAAGAATTGAATCCTTTACGTTAAGTATCCAAAAAATGTTGTAAACGAATGATTTTTTTCCTTTTTTTGAACTGCAGTTGTAGAAATATAAATGTTATTTCCTGGATTTTATTGAACGTAACACTTTTTATTTGTTAGTATACGCTTTAAAACTTGAAAGAAAATGTTTTACAGCATTTGTTATACAGCATTTCTTTATGTATCTAATAGTTTTGAACTACGGTTTAATTCAAAAAGTAGCAAAAAATTCTTTTTAAATATATTAATCCTTTTTTGAGAAGGTAAAAATTTGCTATTAGAAACAAGACAGAATCGCTGTCAGGTATACTACAATCGAGTTTCGTTGCAAAAGAATTGAAT
>NW_014571572.1:0-2161 GCF_001313835.1 Polistes canadensis
GCAGGAATGTTCCGGCCCCTGCCATTAGGGTTAGGGGGTCTCGGGTTTTCATAGGTCCCAGAGTTAAGTACCTGGGCGTGGTGTTAGACTCGGATCTTACGTTCATGCCCCACTTCGCAGCCTTGATTCCTAAGGCGGAGGGGATCCTCCGGTCTCTTGGAAAGCTCCTTCTGAACCGTCACGGACCGGGGAAGAAGAAGAGACGCCTCTACGGCAGCGTGATCAAATCAGTGCTTCTTTATGGGGCGCCGGCGTGCTGGCGCGCTGCCGCGGAGGACATGCGTGTCAAGCTGGCCATTCGATCGTTCCAGAGGAAGGTGACGATCAGGCTGTGTGGCGCCTTTAAAACGGTGTCGTTCCATGCGGTAATGATGGTTGCGGTGATCATTCCCCTCGATCATCTTTCGCCCTGACTGGCGGAAGTGTATGCGACCCTTGGTGACGCGGAGGGACCTGTCCCTCCGAGCATTAAGGTGGCGCTGGGCGCTAAGGCCAGGAGAATGGCGATTGCTGCATGGAAGGAAGCGGAGATTAGCCTAATAGGGGTAATGTGGGAAACGGGGGCGCRGGTGAGGGCGGCTATTGCTGGCAGGTTGGATGAGTGGGTTAAGAAGCTGTACTCTATAAGTAAGACCTTTCACATAACTCAGCTGATGACTGAAAATGGCTGCTTCCCTGCGTACCTTTTCAGAATAGGGAAAGCGGCATCTCCGCAGTGCTTTTACTGCGGAGCATATGTAGATGATGCGGATCACACCCTGGTTGACTGCCCTGCGTGAGTAAATGAGCGGGACGGTCTTGTCAGGGAATTGGGGGTGGTGCGGGTCTCCCTCTCCGGCATACTCAGGGCATCCATGGATATGCTGGGGAAGTGGACTGCATTCCAGTCCTTCGCGGGATGCTTGATGCGCGAAAAGGAGAATGCGGAGAGAGAGAGAGAATGGATGAATGGGAGAAGGTTGCGTGCRAAGCCGCAGAGAAGTCTCGCTCCTAGGCGGCCCCCTCAGGCGAGGCTTCGCGTAACTCGGGCGGCGAATGGCTGATGGCTGTGCGTCGCCTCCCACTTATGGAGTGCCGTCATTGTATGAGAGTATAGTGGGCCTGACCAGAACACCGTACAATGTAAGGTCAGGCTAGGAGTGAGTGAGTAGCCTGCGTCTCCAGTGGGTTTCATGCTCAACTGTTTAGTGCGCCTTGGTGTGTTAGATAGCGCCTTCGGGGAGCAAACTTTCCTGTTAAGAGCGCCGGATGCAGGAGAAGTGGGAGTGTGTGCGTGTGTGGAAGAAAGCGTGGCAAACTTCCGGCCGGGCTTGTTAGGGGAGAGGCACAAAGGCAATTTGAATTGTACCAGTCGTGCGTTGTGCCTGCCTCCTCTCCTCGCGGGAGAGTGTTGCACCAGCTGGGTTTTTAGTCGGGAAGAATCCGAGAATTCTTTAGATACCGGGCCCAAGGGGCCTTTTGAAGGTTTTCCCCCTTGCGAAAAAAAAAAAAAAAGGGATGCGTCAGGGTTGCGTCAGAGTTGCGTTAGGGTTAGAACGTAAAGTTTGCTTTAGGGTTGGAACGTCGGGGATTTTTTGAGGATGCCTTAGGGTTGAAACGTCGGGGTTGCTTTAGGAATGCGTCAGGTTGGAAACGTCTGGGATGCATTAGGAATGCGTCAGGGTAGAAAAGTCGAAGTTGCTTTAGGAATGCGTCAAGTTTATTAGGTCGCGGTTGCTTGGGGGATGCGTCAGGGTTAGAACGTCGTAGATGCTTTAGGGAATCGTCAAGGTGGGAACGTCGGGGTTGCTTTGGGCATGTGTCAGGGTTCGAACGTCGAGGTTGCTTTAGAGAATCGTCAAAGTTGGAACGTCAGGGTTGCTTTGGGAATTCGTCAGGGTGGGAACGTCAAGGTTGCTTTAGGGATGCGTCAGTGCTAAAACGTCGCAGTTGCTTTTCGGATTCATCAGGGTTAGAACGACAGGGTASCTTTGAGGATGCGTCAGGATTGGAACATTAGGGTTGCTTTAGGGTGGGAGCGTCGACGTTCCTTTAGGGATGCGTCAGGGTTGAAACGTTAAGTTTGCATTAGGGATGCGTTACAATCGGAACGTCAGGGTTGTTTTAGGTTTGCGTTGGGGTTGAAACGTCGGGGTTGCTTTAGGAATGCGTCAAGTTTGGA
>NW_014571573.1:0-2103 GCF_001313835.1 Polistes canadensis
TATTAAAATTGATATGGATATATATTAATATTAATATTATATTATTAATATAATATATAACTAATAATATAATATTTAATATATAATATAGATTATATATTAAATCAATAAGTTAGTATATTTTTTAGTATTATCGTTGAGAATAATCGATCAACGTTTAAATGAACAAAAGTGAATCGATCGATTAGGTTAATGGAGGAGGACACGACTTGAATCAACTAACAGCCACGGTTGAGTTTGATTTGTTTGATAAGTCCAATCAAACGGAGATCTCGTTCTGATCAGTTTGAGATAAAGCTAAACCTTCTTTTTCTTCTTCTTAACCTTTTCAGTGAAATATTTTCTTGAAGTTTTCATCGTGTTCGAGCTTTACAAAGGCGTCATCGTACCAATCTTTCTTCAAACATCTACGTTGAGAAAACTACTAGGATGAGACAAGATCCGCGACACAAAAGGATTGAAAAAGAAAAAAAAGAAAGAATGAAGGAAGGAAGGAAGGAAGGAAAGAAAGAAAAGAACTTTCAGTTTGCGTTCTGGTAAAAGCTACGAAGAATAAACCCAAGCAACAGAATGTTATTTTTAACTGAGAAGAGACTACTTTGGCCTTTGACTGTAGATTGTTTTCATCGATGTGACATCACGTTAAATTATAAGGACACCCTATAGAGTTATTTTCGAATTTTATATAATCGTATATAATCGATATGTTTTCAACTATGACGAAAGTAAGTATCCTATATACACGTGTGTTAGTTTCATAAATATTCACGCTTCTGATGCGAATATCGCGTATGAATGATCCTACTTCATGCATATCGGTTATGAATACATAAAAAGTCATCGGCTTCGAATCTTTACGGTATTTGCCGGTTTTTTTTTGTTCTTTTTGTATTTTTATTTTTATTTTTAGTTCTTTTTTTTTTTTTATTTCTGCGAAGAGGCGTAATTTGAATACCTTTGTGTACACGCGAGTTATTATATAATGTTATATTTAAATTTATCTACCTTCATCGATGGGATCCACTTTTTATCACGATCTTTGATAAAAAAAAAAAAAAGTAGAAAAAGAGGGGGGAAACAAAAAAAACACTATAGTTAGGATAATACGAAATATCTTCCAATTAAGTTATTCCAAATTAACCGTTAATTAACTCGAAACTGATTTTACGTGTTAGACCGAAAAAAAGGAAAAAAAGAAATAAATAAGGAAAATAAAAAGAAGAAGAAGAAGAAGAAGTAAAAAAAATATTCAGAAGGATCTACTCGATTAAGGGTAACCAAAGTGTATGCGATTATAATTGATCACTCTAGTGGAATTAATTAAATTTCTAACGTTAGCTTACCGGAAGGTTGGACGATTTTTTGCAAGCCACCACCACCTAGGTCTCTTTGCATATCGTGCAATCTTGTTATAAAAATTTCTATTCGTTAGACAAAATTTTCGATTCACTCGTTTGATTGAATATTTTTTGCGAACAGGATAGTACAATTCTTCAGAAAGTAGCACGAATTTTTTTTTTTCTACGACCTCTTTGCATACTATACAATCTTGTTACGAACATTTTTATTCGTTGAGCCAAATTTTTGATTTACTCGTAATTGGATATTTTTGAACAGGATAGTATAATTTCTTCAGAAAGTAGTACGAATTTTTTGTGCTACGACCTCTTTGCATACTATGCAATCTTGTTACGAACATTTTTGATTTACTCGTAATTGGATATTTTTGAACAAGATAGTATGATTCTTTAAGAGGTGGCACGACAATATCGTGCCACTTCTGCGAGTATTATACAATCCTGTTAAAAGAAAACAGAATAAGAAAAAATTCACTTACAATTTAGCTACGAAAAATTTCATCGAGTACACGATATATATATATATATATATATTATAAAACTTTGTTTAACCCTTCTTTGCATGATGATGGAAATTTCAATCATAATATTTAGTCAACAAAAAAAGGTACTCAAAACCCTTGTACTGTATATTTGTTGTTGCTGGCAACTTCAAAAAAAAGAAAAGAAAAAAAAAAATCATGCAAAGAAGGGTTAAACAGGAATAATATAAATTAATCAGAAAGTGGCAGGGGAGACAAATAAT
>NW_014571574.1:0-2100 GCF_001313835.1 Polistes canadensis
TTGTTAAGTTTAATTTGTAGTTTCCTAATTCAGAAGCTTTGTAATCCCACGGAAATACGTGATGATAGTTATGCCAACCTTCACCGAGAGCAGCTATACCAAYCGAAARGYTGTTTGTTGGGGATATGGAGCTGTCAAAAAAAAATTATAATAAACATTATTTTAAAAGAATCAATATATACAAGAGAAAATTCTATTTTAATACGTGGGAGTGCGACGCAATTCATCGAGACCCTCAAGCAATTTCTTTCAACATACTTAATTATTTTTATTTTCTTTAATTCTAAAAATATATAAGTTAAAATTACCACGTACTCGTAGTTCAATTAATATTCTAATAGAAAAATAACGTTTACATACTTATCGTATGGTTTTGTACCCCACATATGAGCTGCAGAATTTATTAAAAAGATAGCGTTTAAAGAAATGATGTATCTAATAGTTGTGGCGTACCAAGCGTTCATCAAACTCTCTTCCCAAAAAAATACAGGTATCAACGTTGGAATGACGAAACAAACGAGTGTCATGAAAATTGTAGCATGTCTAGAAAATAAAGAAAACAAGCAAACATATCGATTATTTTATAGAAAGCAAAATATTTTAAAATATTTGATATTTACTTTAGTTGCCACATGACCACTGGGTCTTTTTCAAGATCGCTCATATCTATCGTTGCTCCCTTTTTTATAACATCGGGATGTTTTTTTAAAAACCCCCACCCAATGTGAGAAAAAAAGAAACCCCTTTTCGAGTTATGTGGATCGGCATCCGTGTCGGTGTACTTGTGATGAACTCGGTGATATCTTGCCCATATATAAATGGGTCTCTGTAATATCAACAATAGTACTCATTTGTTCACATAATTACATAACTTTTGACCGTTCATACATCTATCATTTTTTATTGATTCATGTGATTGATTTCATTCTGATATTCAATATGTAAATTACTATTTTTTAATTTATATTTTTATTTAAAATCATAATATAAAATTTATTGTTTCGAAAAATGTTTTATTACAAATAAWTGGTTTTTCGATTTACTTGAGTTAAATGAACAAGTTTTTTACTATTATTTATATTCATACTCGTATACGTAATAGAAGTGAATGGACTTACTTGAAATGCCATAGATTGCAAAATCATCAGGATTATTCTCAGTGGCCATTTTGCTTTGTAAGACTTATGAGACCATAATCTATGAGCACCAGCTGTAACACCGACGATTGATGCTGGAATTGTAATAATCGCTGAAAAGTCAAGAATAGAATATTGTTTATTGTTTTATATTTTTTCATGGAGTTTATATTATATATTCTTTTGTAGCGATAAATGAAAATCATAATAGATCGCTGCTAGCAATAATAGGATAAGTATATTATCTATGACATAGTGCGATTGAAAATAGTAATCGATCACATAACAAAGCTTACAATATTCTTATTGATTTGTTTATATCTTACCGAATATCGTAGTATAAAATTTTAGTGAAGTGAGACTGAAATAGATTCCATAAAGACAGGTAATGTGAAAATAGAGTAAAAATATAAAGTTGAACCACACAATATCCCACTTATATCTGTGCTTTACTTTTTGTAATGTCTCCATATCCCTGCTTCAATGATTTTACTTTTTCTGAAGAAAATAATAATAAATGTATTAATGGATTTTATTTGTTATTTCAATTAATAAAATAAACCAAAATTTAATTTTTTTTCCTAATTTTGAGTATTTATGAAAAGATTTGGAGAGGAAGTGTTAACAAACTTTTCGTAAGGTTGAAATATAACTTTGTTATTAAAATAAGTTTATTAAAATAAATATAGATACTCTTATAACAAGATGTAAAAAACAAAGGACGAAACAAGAAATACTAGACGGAAAAGGAACCCCAATTGGATATTGCCGAAGATATGAGAAATGGAGCTACATAGTTTTTTAAGGAATTTGTGAATGTCCAAAAGCGTCAAGGAAATACAACATTAACGAAATCTACGTATCAAGATGCTCATCCGATTTAAAAATAATAGGGTAGATGTGATAATGCTACAACTAAAGTGAGATGCGTGCTTATTTTTTACCGGACACGTACACATTTTTT
>NW_014571575.1:0-2060 GCF_001313835.1 Polistes canadensis
TTTATATTTGCTTCGTTTCTTATAACAGTTTGATATTGCAGTTTTGACATTTTGTAAAACAGTATTTAAAATTCTGAAATGAAGCTGCTCAGTTTTTTGTTTAATGCAGTTTCTTATCAGAATGGACAAAATTCTAATTATACGACGAAAATTWGATTAAAATGAATTTTCTTACAAAATTAACGATTCCTATTTAAATCCTCTGAGCGTTTCTGATCTTTAGTAAATACATTTCTATCATTCGTCTTATTTTTTGCCTTCTTTTTCTTTTAATATTTTGATCTTTCACGTTTAACTTTTTTTAAAAAAGAAATTGAAAATCCTAACGGAAAGTGCTGTTTCTTTTTTTTTCCTGAATACAGTTTTTCTTTTGAAATAGAAAAAAAATCATTTTTACAATGACAGGAATTACATTAAAACGAATCTGTTTACAGAATTAACGATTTGTATCTAAATGCTCAGATGGTTGCTATACTTTAGTTCCTAGCAAATTCTGATGATGAGAAGTAATGACGTAGTGGATATTAGAAGTAGAAAAATGAGCTGAGTTTAATTAAAATAAGTCATTAATTTATTTCTACGAAATCCAGTATGAATGCAATCCAGTGAGCAGATCTAGACACAAAAGTATAGATAATAAGACCAGATCACAATACTTTCAATGGGAGGATTATTGATTCATTCTCACTGAATATGTATTGATCCAAAAACGAGCCAGCCAAAGATAGCAAAGCAATCGATATCGTAGAGGTGCCTTTGATAATATTAAGATGGATGATATGTTCATAGTAATTTGCACTAATAATGAAATCGACTTGTTAAGGTATGAAAAACACTAGGTTAATTAACTGAAGATTTTTAAGGTGGGACCTGTGTTGATTAGGACTTCAGAGAATGGCAATAATGTAGAAACAATCTCCAGGATGTGAGATGAAATTGTGACCTTGTGCAAAGAATGTACTGACCTTTAAGTGAACTGAATGACATTACACAATTGCGTTTGTTCACCTTTGTCCACTAATATCAATAACTTGTATTGATGAATTCTATTGCAGCGTATCAAGTTGCCTATGAGATGTTCCAATATGAAGAAAAGCTATGAGCCTAAATCCACCATAGACGGACCTGTAGAGACGTTGCTGCATTGAGCTTAGCAAAAGTAGTAGCAAGTAACATTGATCTGGCTGCAATTGGCTAAATAGATGGCTGACGACTGCATCTAACTTTCACTGCGGTTTTGAGGTTGGGTGATAATTTAGCCGTCCCATGCTGGAATACCTTGTTACGGTGTTTGATAAGTCGCACAATATCATGTGATGGCAACAGTGACCTATCCACGTACTCTCACTACACAGCTGCTGTTCTACTGCAAGCTGCCATCAACGACATATACTTTAGTTGCGAAAAAGAAGACAACTAACAATATAATGATCCCCCCTCACAGTTTCCCAATGGTACGATGAATCGTTTGGCGTTCTTTGCGTTTCTTCTTGAATTGTCCTTTTGCGTTTCTTCTTGAATTGTCCTTTGATCGAACTCTGAGAAATTGCATTTCTTGCATCTTTAGATGTTGTGCCTAATGTTGCATTCGTACGTTCAGAAATGTTTCTAGTTAAGCAAATGTGAGGTAATCCAGAATGGAACCAAGAGTGGTACCTAAGCCTCCCTGGTTGAGTTATCCAACTTGTGCGAATAGTGATAGACGAGGAAAATATCTCGTACCTGTCACCTTTATCTATAATGAAATCAAAGTCGAAACAATTTCCAATATAGTGAAGAGAGTCTTGGCAAGTTGCTTGAAATTCCTTTGTGTGATCGGTGAGACTCCATAGACGACACTGAATCAGTTCATAGTAAAGTCACCAAATCCTTCATGATGAACCGTCGACCCATTGACTTATGTAACTTGATCGTCAATTTGCTTGACAATCGCGCAGTGACTTTTCCCCCTCCTTTGGAGGTAATACTAGATAGGCTCTTGATGATGTAGTGGGCGGTTGTTCGACCGAACGAATCGACATGACTAGAAAATTTCCGAAGAGTTCTGAAGAGTTCCGAAG
>NW_014571576.1:0-2090 GCF_001313835.1 Polistes canadensis
GAACAGCGACACGATCATTCGAAACGCTTTACATCGAAATAAGTCGTTATAGTTACTTTGTTTACAAACTTTTTAGTGAAGTCAGTGTGTTTATTTAAAAATATTGTTTACGTTTTACTTTTGGWATTTAATATATTTAATTAATGATTTGTATAAACTTCGTTACACACAGCGCTCACACGCACACTAGCCCGCTTGCGTGTAAAAACCGACGGAGAGGCGGGACTTGCCACTACTCTTATAATTACCATTGACCTTGTTTTTCTCGCTTATTTATGCAAATACTAAGATACATTTTTGAACAGTTTTTATGTATTTTTCAATTCTCTACAACTTTTGTTTGAAACTTTTTTTGATTAAATACCTAGATTCTAAGATACAGCCATTTTTTACACTTTTTTACCCTTTTCCTCAAGACGCCAGAATCAGATTGCAATAAAATTAGCACCATTCGATTCGGCGTCGTCAAGTTACCTTTAGATCAAATTTGTAAGCTGTTGACTAAAAAAGACTACTTTGGCCCTATTTCACATGACTAATACTATGGAGACGAAACATGAAACTCTCCTTTTGTGGGGCCTCAGCCGCTAAGCAATGGCACGTGCGGTGCAGCGATTCGTTTGAAGGATGAATATGAGTATGCGTGTGCGTGCTGTGTGATTAGCGAGTGAAACATCGCAGCAAAGCCGTTGCGACAAAGTTAAAGAAAAAAGAAAAGAAAGACAAGAGAGTTAGTCGTAAATCGATCGTCCAGACGAAAGGACGTTTAGGACGTTATTTTTTACTAGCGGTTAAGACGTTATTCCTACTTTATTAGTCTTTAAGACGTTCCTTTTAATTTTATAATTTCTTTTATTTTTAAGAAATTCTTATCCGTTTTTGTCATACTGATAGTTCCACAATATACTCACTAACAAAATCTATAATAAACCTTTTTTTTCGCTATCTCCATATCTGATCCTACAATACGAAGTTTTCATGCTTTCTTTGCTCGTTAAACAATAAATATATAAAATTTTATATATTTTTATATTTTTTTTATATATTAATTATATAAAATCTGTTGTTTCCTTTAATCCTCCTCTGTTTAGTTTGTTTAATATAAATTCTGACAGTCCTATTGTTATCAATACTATACGTGTTCTATTGTCTATGTCTCTATTGAGGTGTACTAGAAGTTTTTCCTTCTTTATTGCGTAATTAATTAATGAACCGTCTTTGTATTTAAATGTTAAAGCGTAAGTTGCATTATTYCATCCATCATCTGCAAAACTTTCCAAAAATCTTTTCTTCCATTCTGACCATCCAGCTGTTACCGTTAATCTTACAATTGTTRAAGAGTGATAATCCAAACTTGGCTTATCCACAAATAATTTTAATACTTCYATTTTTTCTTCATCTTCATCTATCTCGAATCGGGAACATTCTTTTTCAAAGTTCTCCATCTATTGTTCAGCATTTTTGCTTGAAAACCTTTCTATCTAGAATTTCTCTGCAATATTTTTCAAATTTCGTTTGTCGTTTTTATTCTACCAATCTTTCTAGTATTCCTTTAAGATTATCGTCTTGTGATGTGTTTTTTAAATCTTTTTCATTTACTTACTCCAAATACTGCTCTCCAAACTTCAAGTTCCTATCTTCACCTGTATATATATGTTAATGTCAAAGCCGGAAATCAGGCATTACTAGTAAATCCTCGGCATTACTATGAATATAAAGAGCCTTCAGACGTAGTCGGAAATAAGACTTTTGGGAGAGTTTTTCATAGGTATCGAACATAATTCTTTGATATTCTATAGAATATCCAATTACTATTTAAAAAACGTTGAAAATAATACATCCTCATGCACAGACCCAACGCAATTCCCCACCCCTCCCACAAACAACCAGTAATCGCTCCCATACACATACACAAAAACGAGCATGGTGGGGGTTGTTGAGATTGCCGTGTCCCTATAACCGAAAATCTGTATTTTTTGTCCTCTATCGTATTGGAAGATAAGCGGGTTTAGAAGGAAATGTTTTATATCTGCATTTCAATAAAAATAAAATTAGTTTTTAATATGTTCGTAGAATGATTTTCATATATT
>NW_014571577.1:0-2091 GCF_001313835.1 Polistes canadensis
GTATCTGCAAGAATACCGCTGCAGCTTTATACGATGATCCTTGAGAAAGTACCTGGTAGCCAAGGACACCACATGTTCACCGATCGGTACTACACCAGCGTTATCCTGGCTGAAGAGTTATTGAAGTTGAAATGTCACTTGTCAGGAAAAATACTAACAAATAGGATGCATTTGCCAAACCAAATTTCGGCAGGAATTCGACAGTAGCATTCCGCAAAATAAATACATTAGTTTTATCATGGAAAGACAAGAGGGTTGTCACGTGCTTGACAAATTGGAACAATGCAGGAATRACTTCTGTGAGAAGAATGTTACGAGGTGGTGTTGAAGTTACGGTCAAGAAGCATAATGTCGTCATAAATTATATAAAATATTTGGGTGGAGTCGATCGTGCAGATCAATTATGCGDAACGTACTGTTTCTTACGAAAATCCTTGAAATGGTGGCGTAAACTGTTTTTTTGGGGACTTGAAATTTGTTCAGTAAATTCATATTTGCTTTATAAAATGACAAAAAAGCAGAGAGGAGAATAGTCGCTTTGTCACTTGAGGTATGTAAAAACCTTAGTTCAGCAATTGACTGGAGATTTTCATTAAGCACGTGCTCGCGCTTCAATCTCAACGTCCAGATTTGAAAACGAATGCTTAAATGGAAAGCTGCATAATATTCTAACAGGAGTTAGGAAGGATTGCAAAGTCTGCTCTAAACGAAGTATACCTGGCAGAAGACATCAAACAACGTACTATTGTGATACGTGTCCCGATRAGCMRKGCATGCATYTTGGCAATYGTTACATAAAATATCACACAAAACAAAATTACAAAGAATAATGTTAAAAAAATTATCCTTGTAAACATGTAAAGATACATTGAGAATTAAAATATAAAAGTTGTGTACGTTATTTTGCGTGTGTAATCATTTTATGTTAGCGGCAGTAAAGTCACGAAAAGCGCTACTAAACGTCTCGAGTTGCTGGTAGGTCCGCGCGGAAACGGCTCCGAGTGCAAAGGGTTAACTCTCCTACAACGCGTCAGCCATTTGCGACACCACCAATTACGCGGTACTCTAATAACGCGGGCTCCGTTTTACAACATTCCATTAACTTAATTGGTTTAAAAATATTCTCATTAGCATAAATTTATCTATATGTTAAATTTTTATTGTTTTAAGTAACAGGGAATTTTCTTCTTTTTAGTGAAGGTACATCTTTATTTTCCAATTTCAGTTATCAGGGAATTCCCCTATAAGTGAAGAAACGATGCGAGATTGTTCACAGTGCTCTATTCTAATGCTTAAAATAGACCGAATATTTAGCTGTAGCGTATTTGCCCGAACTTTTTTATCCAATAGCGCTGCCGAACTTTCGTTATTGCAATCACCTACTTTGTCATTAATTTTAATTTCTACTTAGAAGGAAGCTGTATGTAAATCCGTACAGACGTACAAATCACGATTAGTGTTCAATAAAGTGTTTTTCACTCGTTTAATCTGTATTATCGTAATTAGCTAATATTTCGCAATACTGTAGATCATATATTTTATTTGCTGTAATATAATAATAATAAAATAATTGCAAATCCCTGAATTGCATAATGTCTGACATAAAAGAAATAAGGAAACAGTTTAACAGAAAGTTTATATTTCTTGGGGACAAAATCMAAATTTTAAATTGTTTTAATGGTCGAGRAAATTATTGTCTGTTGCGAAATCGATAAATTTGAATGAATCTACAATTCGAACTGWAAAGAAAAATGCGGAAWAGATAAGGAAACTATRGCAGATGGTTGTCCGTTAGGTGYGAAATKTGTCACYCCACAATAATCACATTTCTTATTATAATAATATACAAAGTTATTTATTAACAAGTCTTGTATTTTTTAAGAGTATGATAATTTGTAAAAGATTCACCCGTGTGAACTAGAACCTGACGCAACCCWGATGCAACCTTGATRACACTGATAATAGTAATTTTCGCATAATTTTTTTCCGGGGAGCAATAATTTCCTTCACTCTTTCCACTAAAAATATCACTATTTTATTCAAGTCCTCTAATTTTCCTTTAGTTTTTCATTTATAAAGTTAAAGGATTAC
>NW_014571578.1:0-2136 GCF_001313835.1 Polistes canadensis
GATTATTAAGACTATTAAATTGATTATCTTATTTGAATTTGATTGAATCAATAAAATCAAAATAAGATATGTATGATATCTTCTATATATATATAGAAGATATAGATAAAGGGTGTATAAACAGAACTTCTTTTGATTATTCGAACGCACCGATTAGTTACGACGAAATCGTATTGCTAGCCTCTACCCGTGTCCTAGCTCGTCTAAGAGCTAGATTTGCTTCAATTACTTGTCTCTTTCCTTCCGCTTTCTTCAAGTTAGCTTCTGCTATTTCAAGAGTTTGCTGAGCTTCTTGTGGATCAATGTCACTACCCTTCTCAGCCTCATTTACTAAAATAGTGATCTCATTATTGCCTATTCTAGCAAAACCGCCCATCAGAGCCATTGTTAACCATTGGTCGTTAAGGCGTATTCTTAAAATCCCTATATCTACCGCTGTGGCAATCGGGGCATGATTTGGTAATACGCCAATTTGGCCACTATTAGTAGATAAAATGATTTCTTTTACTTTTGAATTCCAAACACTTCGATTAGGAGTCAGTACACAAAGATTTAAGGTCATTTCTTTAATTTGCTCTCCATTTCTAAGTTCATAGCTTTCGCGGTAACTTCATCGATGTTACCTACCAAATAAAAGGCCTGTTCAGGAAGACCATCTAATTCTCCGGAAAAGATCAATTGAAACCCTCTAATTGTTTCTGCTAGACCAACATATTTTCCTGGAGAGCCTGTAAATACTTCTGCTACGAAAAAAGGTTGTGATAAGAAACGCTCAATTTTTCGTGCTCTTGCTACAGTTAAACGATCTTCTTCGGATAATTCGTCCAACCCAAGGATAGCTATAATGTCCTGAAGTTCTTTGTAACGTTGTAAGGTTTGCTTAACTCTTTGCGCAATTTCATAATGTTCCTCACCAACGATCCTAGGTTGAAGCATAGTTGACGTTGAGTCTAACGGATCCACCGCTGGATAGATCCCTTTGGCGGCC
Source organism: Polistes canadensis (assembly GCF_001313835.1). Taxonomy (NCBI): domain Eukaryota; kingdom Metazoa; phylum Arthropoda; class Insecta; order Hymenoptera; family Vespidae; genus Polistes; species Polistes canadensis. Next base: position 989 of record NW_014571578.1, read on the forward strand.
AATCCTCTTGATAGTACGGTAGTCGCATCTAAATGTGCAAATGTCGTGGCAGGAGCGGGATCGGTCAAATCGTCTGCAGGTACATAGACGGCTTGAATCGAAGTTATGGATCCTTCTTTTGTAGAAGTAATTCTTTCCTGTAACGAGCCCATTTCGGTACTAAGAGTAGGTTGATAACCTACAGCGGAAGGCATTCGACCCAATAAGGCAGATACTTCAGATCCGGCTTGGACGAAACGGAAGATATTGTCGATAAATAGAAGTACGTCTTGTTCATTAACATCTCGGAAATATTCCGCCATAGTTAGGGCAGTCAACCCAACTCTCATACGCGCCCCTGGCGGTTCATTCATTTGACCGTAGACTAAAGCTACTTTTGACTCTGCAATATTTTGTTCATTGATAACTCCGGATTCTTTCATTTCCATGTAAAGATCATTTCCTTCACGAGTACGTTCACCTACTCCGCCAAATACGGATACGCCCCCATGAGCTTTTGCAATATTGTTGATCAATTCCATAATGAGCACTGTTTTACCCACTCCCGCGCCCCCAAATAGTCCGATTTTTCCTCCACGGCGATAAGGGGCTAAAAGATCTACCACTTTAATTCCTGTTTCAAAAATAGATAATTTTGTATCTAACTGTGTAAAGGCAGGCGCAGATCTATGAATAGGAGATGTTGTGCGAGTATCTACGGGACCTAAATTATCAACAGGCTCCCCAAGCACGTTAAAAATTCGTCCGAGAGTCGCGCCGCCGACTGGAACACTTAAAGGAGCTCCTGTATCAATAACTTCCATTCCTCGCATTAGACCATCTGTAGCACTCATAGCTACAGCCCTAACTCGATTATTTCCTAATAATTGTTGTACCTCACAAGTCACATTAATTGGTTGACCAGTAGTATCTTGACCCGTAACTATTAGAGCGTTGTAAATATTTGGCATCTTGCCTGGAGGAAAAGCTACGTCCAGTACCGGACCAATAATTTGAGCGATACGCCCCAGGTTTTTTTTTTCAAGTGTGGGAACCCCAGGACCAGAAGTAGTAGAATTGGTTCTCATAATATATAGTAAAGTATGTCGAAATTTTTTGCGAAAATGAAAATTATCGAATCCAAAAAAAAAAAAAAAAAAAAAAAAAAA
>NW_014571579.1:0-2135 GCF_001313835.1 Polistes canadensis
AAAAAAAAAAAAAAAGGAAAAAGAGGAAAATAAAACAAGCTGAAAGTATTTTTTGTAGATCCGCTTCCACGGAGTTAGTTTAAAACGAGAGACATGTGTACAAATCTCAATAAATAAAATCTCAGAATATCGTTCTGGAAGTTTTGTAGATACCGTTTGAAAGCTTATCCGAGGAAAAACTAAAAGTGATCCATTTCCCGTGACTCTACTTACTCTTACTTCGATCTTTCAGTTTTTTCCTACATACTTTTTGGCAGTCTTGATATATCCTTTTCCTTCCTGCCACTACCCCCTCTCCCTCACGGCTCCAAAAGGAAATCTGAAACTACCTACAAAGACTTCGATTCGAACTTTTCTTCGATAAATAAAACAATCCTTGTCGAAAATCTTTTCATAAAATATTTATAGCGTGTCTAAACAGAAACTGAATATTTCGTTGCATAAAATTTGAATATTTTAGAAAAAAATTTAACGAGTGTAACGTAAATAACTATACAATCAAGATTCGCATAATTTTAATATCAACGAAACCAAAATTTGATTTAATCTAACAAATTTACTTAACGTAATTGGCAAAGTTATGGTTAGAAAGAAAAAATGTATAAAAAAAAATTGCTCTCGCAGAAAAGAAAAAATACAGAAAAAACGTTTTCAACGTTGATTTATCTTTATTCTTTCTCTTTCTCTCTCTCTCTCTCTCACCCTTGTATTTCTTTCATTTCGTATCTCCGAACCAAAGAATCAACCAAAATGTCTTAGACTTCTTGACTCGTGTGTTCTGACAATCCCGTATATTTGCCGACTCTATGATATTCGATATTCTCTCGTGGGAGTTATGATGAAAATGTAAGAGAGAGAAAGAGAAAAGGCCAACAAACCGACACCGTACAAACGTTTATTCGTGTGAGAAATCCAGCTTATCTGTCTCTCACCAAATACCAGCTGTCCAACGTCTTCCTATATCTTTCACCAATTTTTTTCCTTTCCTTTCTTTTCTTTTTATTCTTTTTATCGAACTTTCCTAAATCTGAGAAAAGTATCACTCTGGAAATATTAATTACTTATTTGTCAAACTCCAATAAATAGAGTATAAAAATAAATAATATAAAATAAACTAGAACTTCTTATATGGCACAGTTTTTACGTATACAGAACAGTTTAATTAATTTGATATAACATAAATGTTTTATCGCAAAAATTTTATGTCATCTAAAACGATATATATAAAAGTAAACGAGTCAGTTGTAATTTGAAAGGATTAGGCTTACAATAACTAATATAAAATAAAATCAATTCTCTTACACAGTACAGTACATATTCAGAAATTCTTTGATTTTTTGGAATTAAAATTTCGAGGATGACGAATTTATTAATATAAGAGAACGAATAAATAATTGAAAATTTTCCTAATTCATTCTAAATGTAGACTACTAATTAAAACAAAATTAATATAGCCTACCAGCTGCTAGCATTAAATGCATCTATGCTTATACTCTCTCAATTTATCATTATTAGATACATGTAAATATATTCTTGACATTTTGCTGTTTAAATTAAAACAATAACGTTCAATAATATCAGTCTAAAACAATTGTAATTTATCGCACAGTTATTTATGCTCATTGTAAGTCATTAATTAAATGTAACGTTACTATCATTTATCTCTTCGAATATCAATTTATTAATCTAAATAATTTCTGTTCTAAACAATGTGTTACATTCTATTATGATTAATAATTATATCAAGCAGAGATTTATTTCTAAAAATTAATTATTTATTATAAATAATTTTTAATTGATTAGGTAATTCTTCTTTTTTAGTTATATACAATGTACTGTATCCAAAAAACACAATGACATTGTTTATGATCGATATAAACACAGAACACTAGAAGCCGAGTCTAGATCAATACATCCACTTTACCATTCGTTTTTTAGTCTTCGGATTACCTAATGTTTATAAAAATGGTTTTCCATTTTAAGATATTTTTATACGCAAACGTTAACGACTCAAGTTATTATTATATAAAAATTTATTTTATATTATAAAAGCATAGTAAAAAAATAAACGTATTTATTTTTTGAAAATAATTTTTGCCAGTACTTCGAATATTTGATAAATGATAGTGTGAGAT
>NW_014571580.1:0-2074 GCF_001313835.1 Polistes canadensis
CTTCGAAAGAGAAAGAGAGAGAGAGAGAGAGAAAGAAAGTAAGCGAATAAATAAAAAGAGAGAAAAAAAGACTTGCGAATAATTAGAAGAAGAAAGGTTCCATTGATCTAATCCCGTCCCATTTTCCTTTCACGTGTCTGCAGGTTCAGCCCCTACGAGTGGGAGAATCCCCATCCGTGCAACGGGCAGTCCGAGGTCCTCGAGAATGAGTTCACCCTGATGAACTCGCTTTGGTTCACCATAGGCTCGCTCATGCAGCAAGGCTCTGATATAGCGCCGAAGTAAGTCAACGAAGAAGCACGAAAGAAGATTTATGGGAGGGGTTATTTTATTTTTTTTTATTTTTTTTTTTCTTCCATTTATTTTCATAGAAAAATTACGAGAATTCGTCGATAGAGAAAGAGAAGAGAGAGAAGAGAAAGAAAGAAAGATGCCCAACTTATCCGAAGAACAAGATTTTTTTCAACGAAATTTCTTAATCATATTATTAACTGTAACACTTTTTTTAGAACATCGGTATTAACAATTACTAACATATTTTAGATATTATGCATCTATATTTATTTGATTTTATTTATATAAGAAATACGCGAGATAGTATATGCTATATCGTAGGCTTGCTGCAACACACATATTAACATTGAATTTATTATTAACAGAGAGTGTCTTGAAATTTTTTTTTCTTTCTTTTCTTCTTTTATTTTCTTTATTCTTTGTTTTTGTTGCTAACGCTTCCAACTGCTGTTTCTCAATCAATCGCTATCTTCTATCTGTCAATCCCTACCCAACAATCCTAAAGATCAATCAATTTTAATATTTTCGTTTTAACGAATGAAAAGAAACAATCAGACGATGAATAAATTTTCTTTTACTTCGATTTGTTATCCTTTGTCTATCTACCTACTAGAAAAATAAATCGGTAGACCGAATTCTCGAGGATAGTATGTAATGGAAGAAAGTAGACCAACACTTCTTCTTCTTCTTTTTTTTTTTTTTTTTAAATTTTTCTATACGTATATAAATATACAGATAGATCTAACAAAAAAGCCATACTCTTATCGATGCATACGTTATTACATATCAGCTGACACGTTTCATGCATAAATGATTTTCCATCTACGAAAATTTTACGGGTTAAACCAAACGAACAAAAATATTTCTCTCTCTCTCTTCTTTTTTTACACGCTATACCTTTAATATAATTTCATTTTCCTTTTATTCTTCTCTCATTCCCCATGCTTTTTCTACTAGCGTGCATTCTTTTGGAAAATGGGTATAGTTTCTACAAATTCTTTTTTTTTTTTTATTTTTTATCGAAACCAGTGAAGAAGGTTTTGGATGAATTTAAGGTACCAAGGTCATAGTGCGTGTTGGTATAAAAAATGAGGCGAAAACGAACTACGATGATCGTTAGTATTTTTTTTACAATAATAATTTTTTCTTATCTTATCACATTTTTAATAATAATAATTATTATTATTTAAAATATTTGCATTATTTAAAATAATGCGAATATGATATGGACCTGTGACTATTGGATATATTATTGAAAAATCTTTTCATTCTACGAACGTGCTTATTATCATTATCATCATCATCCTTTTCTAGCAATATTCTGAATAAAATAATTTTTGTTTTCTTAATGGGGGCTCCATACCTGGGTACCTTTAACTCTTTCTCGCTTGCATGCACATGCCGAATTTTTGTCGGTGTTCTCTCATTGGTCCCCTCGTCTCTCGATTTTGATTTCTGGACGGACAACAGGATTATAATAAAATAGGATTTAATTCTATCTCTCTCTCTCTCTTTCTCTCTCTTTTTCTCTTTCTTTCTTTTCTTCTCAAATATACACAGGTACACATAGACGCACACACGCACATATATTCATTCTTGAGAATTGAGTTACCGAAAGGACACGATTCACTTTGCATGAAAATCAAATTTATGTTTCCCTATATATATATTTTTTTTCTTCGCTCTCGTTAAATTTTCACGTTAAAATCCTTCCATTTTTTTCCACCCCCGATTCCTTTCTATGTCCCCCATCCCTCTCTCTCTCTCTCTCTCTCTCTCT
>NW_014571581.1:0-2134 GCF_001313835.1 Polistes canadensis
TAATATTAATAATAATGATACTTATAATAATAATAATGAATGCTAGTACGCGATTTCGAAAAGAAAAAAAAAGAATATCGAAACATCTTAAAATTATTTATAATTGCCAAGCCTTTTCCGAGTATCTAAAATATTAGAATATAATTAGAAATTATGAGAGAAAGAGAATGAGAGAGAGAAAGGAACAAACACGAAAGCTCGGTTTAAAATTGGATCGTTTAATATGAAAATTGTAAGTCGATTTTTGAAAATAAAAAATAGAGAAAACAAGGCATAATCGTCATTAATGAAATATATATAAAAAACATCAGAATTATGTTTTTTCCATTTTTTTTTTTGCCAGAAATCGACTTGCACTACTTTCGTGATAAGCGGTTCTTATATATATATATATAAAAAAACAGAACAAATGATTTAATAAATAAGTAAATGTCTCTTTGTTGTATACTTCGGTAGAGTTCCGGTGCTAAATAAATAAATGAATTATTATAGGATCGTTTAAACACGTGTGCACTCCAAAATTGTCACTAATTATAAATAAATAATACTTCAACCGATGTTTATTTATTATATAAAGAAAAAAGATAAAGAAATGCATTTTATTTGAACTAATGATCTTTAAATTGTATATTATAAATAATCAAATGATCTTAGCTTGGCCTAAAAAATAATTAATTGATAATTATTTATTAATATTTCTAACGCCTGTGAAAAATATAATAATCGGCCTCGGAATGGAATATTGATTAAACATAAAACATTTTAATATTTAATTTGTAATTAATTTTGATTTTTTTTTTTTTTAAAGAATACTTTTTTATGTTTTTCTTTTTTATTAATTTGTTTTTTTTTTCAATACGCGTGATCTGTCTCTAATAATCATAACGCACATTTGATATTAAAATTAACTAAGAGCACTGCACACAAAAATGTTTTCCAATTTCTAAGAAACGCGTGTGATTAAAATAAAACAAGAGAAAGAAAATTAATTGGACATCGTAAAAATAACGATAGATAATTAAAGCATATATTATTTACAAAAAAAAAAAAAAAAGAAAATAAATATGGCCTATAATTCGATGGAAAAATAATTCGAAATTTAAATATATGCTTTAATTATCTATCGTTATTTTTACGATGTCCAATTAATTTTCTTTCTCTTGTTTTATTTTAATCACACGCGTTTCTTAGAAATTGGAAAACATTTTTGTGTGCAGTGCTCTTAGTTAATTTTAATATCAAATGTGCGTTATGATTATTAGAGACAGATCACGCGTATTGAAAAAAAAAACAAATTAATAAAAAAGAAAAACATAAAAAAGTATTCTTTAAAAAAAAAAAAAATCAAAATTAATTACAAATTAAATATTAAAATGTTTTATGTTTAATCAATATTCCATTCCGAGGCCGATTATTATATTTTTCACAGGCGTTAGAAATATTAATAAATAATTATCAATTAATTATTTTTTAGGCCAAGCTAAGATCATTTGATTATTTATAATATACAATTTAAAGATCATTAGTTCAAATAAAATGCATTTCTTTATCTTTTTTCTTTATATAATAAATAAACATCGGTTGAAGTATTATTTATTTATAATTAGTGACAATTTTGGAGTGCACACGTGTTTAAACGATCCTATAATAATTCATTTATTTATTTAGCACCGGAACTCTACCGAAGTATACAACAAAGAGACATTTACTTATTTATTAAATCATTTGTTCTGTTTTTTTATATATATATATATAAGAACCGCTTATCACGAAAGTAGTGCAAGTCGATTTCTGGCAAAAAAAAAAATGGAAAAAACATAATTCTGATGTTTTTTATATATATTTCATTAATGACGATTATGCCTTGTTTTCTCTATTTTTTATTTTCAAAAATCGACTTACAATTTTCATATTAAACGATCCAATTTTAAACCGAGCTTTCGTGTTTGTTCCTTTCTCTCTCTCATTCTCTTTCTCTCATAATTTCTAATTATATTCTAATATTTTAGATACTCGGAAAAGGCTTGGCAATTATAAATAATTTTAAGATGTTTCGATATTCTTTTTTTTTCTTTTCGAAATCGCGTACTAGCATTCATTATTATTATTATAAGTATCATTATTATTAATATTA
>NW_014571582.1:0-2134 GCF_001313835.1 Polistes canadensis
TATTATATATAACGAAGAAGTCGTATGTTAAGAGACGACCCTTTTGAATAGGTAAACTTCGACGTACTAAGTTATTTTTATCATCATCGTTGAGAAACAATGGACCTTTATCGAAATATGCTATGTGTCATCCTATTAATTTACTAAAGACCAAACCCATAACTAACCCTCCAAACATAAATTTCTTTTTTCTTTTCTTTAGGAACTCTCTTAATTTAGCATTATTTGACCATAGGGTTGATAATATTTATTGATCATTATTTGATCATATACTATCACAAAACATTATTCTAGATATTTGTAATATAATTTATAGTTGAATTAAGATCACACACAGATAGAATAATAATAATAATATTTAATTAAATACATTGGAAAATTATTACGAATAATTAGAATAATTTAATCCTATACAAAACTCTACTCGAATAATTATTATTCTATCAGGAAAAATGAAATCTCCTGACTGTTTTTAATAATTGAATAATATTATTTAAATAAAAAAATTTTGTGATTTTTTAAAACTCTTTCAAGAAGTTGAATATCTCAATTTTCAAGATTTTAACCAAGTTTCGAATACAAGAACACGACGGATGCACGTTTCTTCTTTAGCACGGTTCAAATTCAACACCATGAAAGTTCGTTCGCTCGAATCTCGAAGCTCGAAACCAAATTATTTCCTGTCCTCGAAGTCGAGAGGTCTCGTAAATAAACGAACGACGATTTATATCCTAGCGAGAGTAGTAAAGCTCGATAAGTCAGCAGCACCCTTTTCGTGAAGGGCGTATCCCTTTGACAAAAGCATCGCGATTAGATCGAACCGAGTAATTTTTTTTTTCTTTTTCTATTGTATTCTAGTTGACCAGTCGTATAGAAAGTTGCCATTTTTTGTTATTCTTATCGTTATCTAATATCACGAAATCAGGATTATTCTATTCTTTTGCGACCCTGAATTTTATTTTTATTTTATCTAATATATCCAACCGACGTTAAATTGTAATATATTTCCGAGCGATAACAAAAATTCGTTCTTTTTATTAAAAAGATTGATCTTAGAAATTATTAGAAATTGAATTATGCGATAAGATAACGAAATACAATTATGGAGATATAATTAAAAGGTTGATCAAGACTAATGAATTAAAGACGTGTAAATAATAAAACTTATCTGAAAGTTTTTCTAGAATGTTTCCCCATCCATTAAAGGTCAAAGTTTATTCAGAACTTCTTGCTGTAAATGAGAGAATGAAAGAAAGAGAAAGAGAAAGAGAGTTATTTGGTATCTCGTTTATCATAGCAAACGTGTTATCAGCAGAAATGCATGAGAAAATATATTACGAGCATTTATATTTTTAAGTAAACAGTCATATCTTTTTCTTAATTGTTTATAAGTTTCATTCATTTATATATTTATAATTATTTTAATTATATATATTCAAATACACACTAACACAATATTTCTTATTTTCTGTTTAGAAAATAAAATGCAATTAATTTTATCTTTAAATAAACCAGAATTTATTTTCTTAAGTTTAGATAAATGGAATCCAAAAGTAATCGTTAGAATCCGAAAGGAAGCAAGACCGTTACGAATTGAAACAATAAATCTAACAAGTTTCACGATTACCACTTGTCTTTCTTTCCCGACGAAAAGTACAAAACAAAACTAAAATGGTCTGCTTGTTGCCGTTCGAGACATAGAAAAGGCAATTAAAAAAAATAAAGAGGGGAAAAAAACTGTAGTAAGGAAAAAGCAAAAGACATAGCGAAGGGTCAAGAAAAAAGTGGACAATTCCACGGTAGAAAAGTCCGAGCAGTCAAGAATTTATCCGAAAGTTTTAACGTAACCGGGGGCTTCTTCAACAAACTAGATTATAGACTCTTTCGGTAAAATAAGAATTCTATCAAGTTCGTGCTATCTTTATCTCTCTTTCTCTCTTTTCCTCTTTTCTTACTATCTGGAAAAAGAAAATGTTATTAACGACAATGATTCGCTTTCTTCAATAAAAAGCAATAACATAGAGAAACCGAAACAACATAATGGGACAAAGTTTCGATTGGGAACGTTTTGTGCATTTCGAGTGCTACTTTGGCTTAGTTCCAACATAAAAGCCACGATAATGAGAAGGGTTGT
>NW_014571583.1:0-2015 GCF_001313835.1 Polistes canadensis
TTAAAATGTGCTACTAGAATCAAATCAGATTAAATGTTAGGTTTACTACAATCGAGTTCTGTTAAAAAAGAGTTTAAATCTTCACGTTAAGTAACCAAAAACTGTTGGAATAAAATGATTTTTTTCATTTTTTTGAACTGCAATTGTTGAATAATAAATGTGATTTGCTTTATTTTATTAAACGTAAAACTTTTTATTCGTTAGTATACGCTTTAAAACTTGGAAGAAAACGTTTTACAGCTTTTTCTATATAGCATTTCTTTATGTTGTTGCTAGTTTTGAACTACGGTTGTATGTAGAATGTCGAAAAAATCTCTTTCTAAATATATTTAAACATTTTTAGCGACGGGTAAAATGTGCTATTAGAGTCAAAACAGATTAAATGTCAGGTTTACTACAATCGAGATTCGTTGAAAAAGAATTTAATTCTTTTTGTTAATTAACCAAAAAATGTTGTAATAAAATGATTGTTTTAATTTTTTTGAACTGCAGTTGTTGAATAATAAATTTTATTTGCTGGTTTTTATTGAACGTAACACTTTTTATTCGTTAGTATACGCTTCAAAACTTGAATGAAACCGTTTTACAGCTTTTTTTATATAGCAGTTCTTTATGTATCTGATAGTTTTTAACTACAGTTAAATTCAGAAAGTAGCAAAAATTTCTTTCTAAATATTTTTAAACATTGTTAGCGACGGTTAAAAATTGCTACTAGAAATAAATCAGAATGAATGTCAGGTTTATTACAATCGATTTTCGTAAAAAAAGAATTGAGTTCGCCAGGTAATGTAACCAAAAAATGTTGTAATAAAATAATTTTTTTTGGTTTTTTTGAACTGCAGTTGTTGAATAATAAATGTTATTTGGTGGATTTTATTGAACGTCACGCTTTATATTCGCTAGTATACGCATTAAAGCTTAAAAGAAAACGTTTTACAGCTTTTTTTATATAGCATTTCTTTATGTATCTGATAGTTTTGAACTACGGTTTAATTAAAAAAGTCGCAAAAATTTCTGTATAGATATTTTTGAACATTTTTAGCGACGGTTAAAAATTGTTATTAGAAACAAAACAGAATGGATGTCAGTTTTATCACATCCGATTTTTGTTGAAAAAGAATTGAGTTCTTCACGTAAAGTAACAAAAAAATGTTGTAATAAAATGATTTGTTTCCTTTTTTTGAACAGCAGTTGTTGAATAATAAATGTTATTTGCTTTATTTTATTAAACGTAACACTTTTTATTCGTTAGTATACGCTTTAAAACTTGTAAGAAAACGTCTTACAGCTTTTTTTATATAGCATTTTTTTATGTATCTGATAGTTTTGAACTACGGTTTAAATCCGAAAGTGGCAAAAATTTCTTTCTAAATATATTTACCAATTTTTAGCGACGGTTTAAATTTGCTACTAGAATCAAAACTGATTAAATTTCAGGTTTACTACAATCGAGTTTCGTTGAAAAAAGATTAAAATCTTAACGTTAAGTAACAAAAAAATGTTGTAATAAAATTATTTCTTCCTTGTTTTAGACTGCAGTTGTTTAAATATAAATTTTATTTGCATGATTTTATTGGACATAACACTTTTTATTTGTTAGTATACGCATTAAAACTTGAAAGAAACCGTTTAACAGCTTTTTTTATATAGCATTTCTTTATGTATCTGATAGTTTTGAACTACGGTTTAATTCAAAAAGTAGCAAAAATTTCTGTATTGATATATTTAAACATTTTTAGCGACGGTTAAAAATTGCTACTAGAAACAAAACAGAATGGATGTCAGGTTTATCACAATCGATTTTTGTTGAAAAATAATTGAGTTCTTCACGTAAAGTAACAAAAAAATGTTGTTATAAAATGATTTGTTTCCTTTTTTTGGAATGCAGTAGTAGAAATATAAATGTTATTTGCTGGATTTTAATCGACATAACACTTTTCATTCGTTAGTATACGCTTTAAAACTTGAAAGATAACGTTTTCAGCTTTTTTTATATAGCATTTCTTTATGTATCT
>NW_014571584.1:0-2058 GCF_001313835.1 Polistes canadensis
TTAGTTATTATTGCAATAATCACTAGCCTTGGCAGACAATTACAGCATTGGGTACGTAACTTTATAGAATATAAGTTTGGAACGTGGTTGAACTAGGGTGTCGGAGGTGCTCCGGGGCATGTCTCTAGTTTAGGTTTTTTGCACCCTGGTGGTATGTGAGTACAGATCCAGCGTGAAATGATTATGTTGGTGTGTCTGTTTGCACTTTATATATAGGTGGAGGGATAGGTAGGTAGCATACTTTTCTGTGTGTATGTGAAAACTTTAATTTTAAGTAGGTAAGAACCGGGTATGGTAATAGGTTTGATTATATTCGGACGCAACCCTGACGCAATCATGCCTCTGGGGTTTTTGGCTAAATGTTAGCAAATTCTTACACGTTTCATTATATCTTTTCTCTACATTTTTTTGCTGATACTATGCATTTTAAGTTAAATAATTGTATCAAGCAGTTCAAAAATACTTTGCAATTAATGAGAATATTAGATAAATCACCTAATATCTTTTGAACTTAGCAAAGGATTTTGAATTAGTTTTGATACTTAGTTTTTTAAGTATATTAACACTTGACCTCGCGATCTTTAGTAATATACTTCTAAATGTTAGAAATAACATATACCTATTCTAATAAAATGTGAATATTACAGTTATTGTAATTTGCTCTTTTTATCGAAACATTATTCACCTTTAATGTACAACGTGTTAATCATAGTTTTTAATAGCTTCACCATTCAGAAGAAAAAATATAATATCAGCGGGAGCATTCGGTTAAATGTGCTTGTGTAGTTGCGTACGATCATTGAATTCTTTCGAGTCCATTGACTGTCCACAGGCTAGTATGATTACTTTACGGAATTAATTAAATATTTTTTCAATCTATTACACATTTCTTTGAATGTGACAATGCAGATTCGAAGCACCTTTTATGCCTAGTAGGTCTACTATCACATTATCACCAATGCAAAAAGATGAGTCGAATTTTAAAAATTATCTTAAACGTTTCAAAGCAATTTGGATTAATCTCGAAAATAATGATTACTCCAATATATATTCATTTTTTGAAAATAACAATATCTCTTCTGATAAAGATCATAACAATATACTTTGAGCTGGAATTAAAAAGCCCAGAGTTTTTATCAGACGTTAACCTTGTGAAAAATGGCATAACCCGTTCAATCTGTTTATATTTAATATTTTTAACCTGGTGCGCTCAGGCACCACTGCATGTGATGCGATAACTCGAGCGGTRCCTGAGAGGCACCATTCAGATCGATGTGTTTATTTGTGTTTGACCYAAGGAATATCGCTTGAAAGATCTACTTGGCCTTTTGTAGGTCCATATTGCGAGTTGTCTAAATGTCTTATCTCGGGTGATTCTCTCGCCATAGGAGATGAAAGCTGTACCGCAAACTGTTTATGTCACGGACACAAGCAACCTTCACAGCTTTGCCGACTTAGAATAATGCGGTAACAACTCCCGTAAGAAGGACTCTACGAGGCGGTACTCAAGTCGTTATAAAAAAGCCCAACGTTATTGAAAATTACATCAAATTTATGAGCGGTGTTGATCGAGCTGACCAACTGGCTTCGACATATTGTTTTTTAAGAAAATCCGTAAAATGGTGGCGAAAACTATTTTTTTGGGGTTTGGAGATCTGCTCCATCAATTCATATATTATTTATAAATCAGTAAAGAAGCAGAGAAACGAACTGCCGCTTATCCACCTGCAATATTTGAAAACTTTGGTTGATCAACTGAGAGGAGAATTTCGGCAAAAACAACCTAGCACAGCTTCTTCTTCACAGAGCTCTTCTGAAGTGATCAGACTAAATAGGAAGCTGCATGTTATTTTGATGGGACAAAAAAAGGATTGCAAGGTTTGTTCCCAAAGAACGTCCGGCCAAAGGCGACAAACTGTGTACTACTGTGACACATGCCCCGACAAGCCAAGAATGCACATTGGAGATTGTTTTATAAAATATCATAAGAAGCAAAATTGTAGAAAAAATTTTTTAATAAATGTCTTTCATTAAGTTAAAAAAATATGTATAATGTTA
>NW_014571585.1:0-2053 GCF_001313835.1 Polistes canadensis
TTTCATTCACTTAACTTAAGTATTCATTTATAAATTGCTATTGACTCATTATTTTAAAATAATAAATTATTTTTGTTCAACTGATTAATTGATTATGATTGCACCCTAGCTAGACGTCTAAAAATTACTATTTCTAGCTACACATTGTTTATTATTTAACAACTCCTTTCATTGCTCTGAAAAACATATGTCATGAAAGTTACACATTTTGCGCCAGTTCAAGTACGCGGCTGAACAGATGAATGGCACGGCGCGCGACCGATTCTCTTGTTTATTATGGCACGCACAATTGGCAGATATTGTGTAGGCCATGGGGTTAAAAAAAAGAAAAAAAAAGAAAGAAACAGCAACAACGAAAAAAAAAGTAAATACAGATAAGTTTTTTTACAATGCGAGGGGTGGTGGTATTCTGTAATGCTATGAGACAATTCTTAAAAACTTTTGTACAATACTGTACTTTTACTCTTTTACGCGCGTGGTATAAATATTAAAATAAATCAAATATATAATTTTAATATATAAATATTAAATAAATGTAATGTATCTTATATGTGTAACATGATTTTTTTTAATGCTCTCAACGCGTTACATATTTTAAAAAGAAAATAACCTCGGAGGAAGAGAAAAAAAAAAAAAAAAAAGAAAAATTATACACTCAAGAATAATAAAACATATTTAAACGGTTTTACCCAACGAGATATTTTCTACGGTTTTATAGGATAGTGGGGTTGTTGTTGTTGACTGTGTAAAAAAAAAAAAAATATAATCATTTGTTAACCCTTTGAGAGTGCTGAAAATACTTTCAACTGTGAAGAGTATTTTCTACGCATGAAATAATTTATTATTAATGTATGACTACAGATATATGCTAATATTAATATAATAAATTAATTACCTAATATAATTAATTACACCTAATAAATAAATACAATCTAATAATACCTAATAATACACCTAATAATTAATTACACCTAATAAATAAATACAATATTTCTATTTCTCACAAATATTATTTTCATCTGACAAGATAGAAACAAAATATTATATATTATTTTATTGTACATTCACATTGATAAACTACGCGCGTATCAATTTTTACCGAACGCATATATGCGTCCATAAAACACTCAATGGATTAATAAATATGATCGCGACAAATCGATAAAATAATTTTCATTCTTTTCCTATACTCGGGATTTATCGAGAGAAAAAAAAAATAACAAAAAAAAGAAAAAAAAACCCTTCTACATTCTCTCCCTTTTTACCCGAATCCAATAGCCTAAAAGTACAGTGGGGAGGGGGAAGAGGGAATAAGGGATGAGAAAAGGGGGAACGACGAATTTTAACGGATGGCCTTATTAACGTGTAGCACCCGTTGAATTCCCTCCGGGGGTTGGGGGAAGGGGTTGGAAGTTCATTCAATGCAATCCCAAATACCATTTGTAGTAACGAGTATGAAAAAGGTTTGGTGAGGAAAATCTGACGGTTTTGCTGGTGGATAGAAGGAATATAAAGGGTGACGAAAAAAAACCCTTGGCAAGATATTGAAAACAAAATTAAAACGAAAAGGGAGAGGGAGGGTGGTAGGTGGGGTGTAAAAAACATATCTAAAATGAACGATGACGTTATTTTCCATTGGAAAGAAGGAAAGGAAAAAAAAAGAAAAAATAAAAGGATTTTACAAAATTATGTTGTATTATTTATCCATCAGTTCGAGATAATGTGTTTTAAATTTTTAATAGAACACCTGACGCCCACACAGGAAAAAAAAATGTCATAGGTGAGAGAACTAGGAGAATCTTTTGTAAAAAAAGAATAATAGAAAATAAAAGATTATTTTGAAAGTTTTCATTTATGTTACGTTGCGTAAGATTTTTAGCGAAAGTTAGAAAAATTGTGTTTAACACAATACGTAATAATTATTATTATTATTATTATTAATTTGAAAAATGTCAGATAAATATAAGTAAAGTAATGATAAGACATTGTAAAATATTTTGTAAGTTGTGCAATAAAAACCTGATTATACATTATTATTAACTTCATAGTAGTC
>NW_014571586.1:0-2003 GCF_001313835.1 Polistes canadensis
AAAAATTTCTTTTCAAAAATATATTAAATTTTTTTGTGAAGGTAAAAATTTGCTTTTAGAAACAAGACAGATTGGATGTCAGGTTTACTACAATCAAGTTTCGTTGAAACAGAATTGAATCCTTCACGTTAAGTAATCAAAAAATGTTGTGATAAAATGATTATTTTCCTTTTTTGGGACAGCAGTTGTTGAATTATAAATGTTATTTGCTGGATTTTATTGAACAAAAAACTTTTTATGTGTTATTATACGCTTTAGAAATTGAAAGAAATCGTTTTACAGCATTTGTTATTTAGCATTTCTCTATGTATCTGATAGTTTTAAACAACGGTCTAATTCTAAAAGCAGCGAAAATTTTTCTTAAATATATTGAAAAATTTAGAGTGACTGTAAAAATGTGCTATTAGTAACAAGACAGAATAGATGTCAGGTGGACTAAAATCGAGTTCCGTTGAAAAAGAATTGAATCCTTTACGTTAAGTAACCCAAAATTGTTGCAATAAAATAATTTTTTTTTTTTTTTGGACTGCATTTGTTGAAATATAAATTTTATTTGCTGGATTTTATTGAACGTAACAATTTTTATTTGTTAGCGTGCGCTTTAAAACTTAAAAGAAAACGTTTTACAGCTTTCGTTATATAGCATTTCTTTATGTACCTAATAGTTTTAAACAACGATCTAATTTTAAAACTAGCGAAAATTTCTTTCTAAATATATACCAACGATTTTAGCGAAGGTAAAAATGTGCTATATAAAACTATACAGAACAGATGTTTGGTTGACTACAATCTAATTTTGTCGAAAAAAAATTTAATTGTACACATGAAGTAACAAAACATAGTCGTGATAATATAATTTTTTTTCTTTCTTCGACTGCAGTTTGTGAAAAATAAATGATGTCAGCTAGAATTTATCGAACATAACACTTTTTACTTAAATGTATATGCCTTAAAACTTGAAAGAAAGTTTTTTACAGCTTTTGTTATATAGCATTACTTTGGATATCTAATAGTTTTAAACTACGATATAATTAAGAAACTACAAAAAATTTCTTTCTAAATATATAAAATCTTTTTTGTGATGGTAAAAATGGGCTACTAGAAATAAAACAAAATAATTGTCAGCTTTACTACAATCGAGTTTCGTTGAAAAAGAATTGAATTCTTTACGTTAAGTAATTAAAAAATTTTGTAATAGAATGATTTTTTTCCTCTTTTCGGACTGCAGTTGTCGAAATGTAAATGTTATTTGCAGGATTTTATTGAACGTAAAACTTACTATTTGTTAGTATGCGCTTTAAAACTTGAAAGAAAAAGTTATACAGCCTTTTTTATATAGCCTTTATTAATGTATCTGCTAGTTTTGTACTACGGTTTAATTCAAAAAAAAGCAAAAAAATCTTTTCAAATATATTAAATCTTTTTTGAGAAGGTAAAAATGTGCTATTAGGTACAAGACAGAATGGATGTCAGGTTCACTACAATCGAGTTTCGTTTAAAATGAATAAAATCCTTAACGTTAAGTAACCAAAAAATGTTGTAATAAAATGATTTTTTTTCTTGTTTTGGACTGCAGTTGTAGAAATATAAATGTTATTTGCTGGATTTATTCGAAAATAAAACTTTCTATTTGTTAGTATACGCTTTATTACTTGAAAGAAAACGTTTTACAGCTTTTTTCGTATGGCATTTCTTTATGTATCTTCTAGTTTTAAACTACGGTTTAATTCAAAAAGTAGCAAAAAAATCATTTTAAATATAGTAAATCTTTTTTGAGAAGGTAAATATGTGCTATTAGAAACAAGACAGAATGGATGTCAGGTTTACTACAATCTAGTTTCGTGGAAAAAGAATAAAATCCTTAACGTTAAGTAACCAAAAAATGTTGTAATAAAATGATTTTTTTCCTTTTTTTGGAATTGCAGTTATTAAAATATAAATGTTATTTGATGGATTTATTGGGACATAAAACTTTCTATTTGTTAGTATACGCTTTAAAACTT
>NW_014571587.1:0-2032 GCF_001313835.1 Polistes canadensis
AACGTAACACTTTTTATTTGTTAGTATACGCTTTAAAACTTGAAAGAAAACGTTTTACAGCTTTTGTTATATAGCATCGCTTTATGTATCTGAAAGATTTGGACTACGGTTTTATTCAGAAAGTAGCGAAAATTTCTTTCTAAATATATTGAATTTTTTTTGTTATTGTACAAATCTGCAATTAAAAACTTAACAGAATAGATGCTAGGTTAGGAACAATAGAATTTTGTCGAAAAAATATTTAATTGTACACTTTAAGTAACAAAACATAGTTGTAATAAAATGATTTTTTCTCTTTCTGTGACTGCTGTTGTTAAAATATAAATGTTATTTGCTGAATTTTTTTGAACGCAACACTTTTTATTTGTTAGTATTCGCTTTAAAACTTGAAAGAAAACGTTTTACAGCTTTTGTTATATAGCTTTTCTTTATGTATCTGCTACTTTTGAACTACGGTTTAATTCAGAAATTAGCAAAATTTTCTTTTTAAATATATTAAATATTTTTTGTAAAGGTAAAAATATGCTATTCGAAACAAGACAGAATGGATGTCAGCTTTACTACAGTCGAGTTTCCTTGGAAAAGTATTAAATTCTTCACGTTAAGTAACCAAAAAATGTTGTAATAAAATGATTTTTTGCCTTCTTTCGGACTGCATTTGTCGAAATATAATTGTTTTTTTCTGGATTTTATTGGACATAACACTTTTTACTTATTAGTATACGCTTCAAAGCTTGAAAGAAAATGTTTTACAGCATTTGTTATATAGCATTTCTTTATGTATTTGACAGTTTGGGACTACGGTTTAATTCAGAAAGTAGCGAAAATATCTTTTTAATTATATTTAAAAATTTTTAACGACAGTAGAAATGTGCAACTAGAAACAAAAAAAAATAAATGTCAGGTTTACTGCAGTCGAATTTTGTTGAAAAAGAATTAAATTCTTTACGTCAGGTAACCAAAAAATGTTGTAATAAAATGATTTTTTTTTATTTTTAAACTGCAGTTGTTGAAATATAAGTGGTATTTGCTGGATTTTATTGAACGTAACACTTTTTATTTGTGAGTATACTCTTTAAAACTTGAAAGAAAACTTTTGACAGCTTTTATTACATACCATTTCTTTAAGTATCTGATAGTTTTGAACTACGGTTTAATACAGACAACAGCGAAAATTTCTCTTAAATATATTGAAAAATTTATAGTGCCGGTAAAATTTGCTATTCGTAATAAGACAGAATAGATGTAGGCTTGACTAAAATCAAAGTTCGTAGGAAAAGAATTAAATTCTTCACGTTAAGTAACCAAAAAATGTTGTAATAAGATGATTTTTTTCCTTTTTTGGGACAGCAGTTGTGGAAATATAAATGTTATCAGCAAGATTTTATAGAACTTTACACTTTTTATTTGTTAGTATGCTTTTTAAAACTTGAAAGAAAACGTTTTACACCTTTTTTTATATAGCATTTTTTTATGTATCTGCTACTTTTGAACTACGGATTAATTAAGAAATTAGCAAAAATTTCTTTTTAAATATATTAATTTTTTTTTGTGAAGGTAAAAATATGCTATTCGAAACAAAACAGAATAAATGTCAGCTTTACTACAGTCGAGTTTCGTTGGAAAAGAATTAAATTCTTCACATTAAGTAACCAAAAAACGTTGTAATAAAATGATTTTTTGCCTTCTTTCGGACTGCATTTGTCGTAATATAATTGTTGTTTGCTGGATTTTATTAGACATAACACTTTTTACTTATTAGTTTACGCTTCAAAGCTTGAAAAAAAATGTTTTACAGCATTTGTTATATAGCATTTCTTTATGTATCTGATAGTTTTGAACTACGGTTTAAATCAGAAAGTAGCGAAAATTGCTTTCTAAATATATTTAAAAATTTATAATGACGGTAAAATGTGCTATAGGTAACTACACAGAATAGATGTCATGTTGACTACAATCGAGTTTCGTTGAAGAAGAATCGAATTCTTTACGTAAAGTAATCAAAAAATTTTGTAATAAAATGATTTTTTTC
>NW_014571588.1:0-2093 GCF_001313835.1 Polistes canadensis
CGTACTAAAATATTAGGATACAAAACAATATAGATACAAAATCTGTTAAAGAAGAGAAGCTAAATATATAATTACGACAAAAATTCACATTTACTATAAATACTTGAATTTTCGAAAACAGTTGTCACTATGACGTGACAGTAGTAAACCTGACATTCCTTCTGTCTTGTTTCTAATAGCACATTTTTACCTTCACAAAAAATATTTAACATGTTTAAAAAAAATTTTTGCTACTTTCTAAATTAAACCGTTTTTCAAAACTAGCAGATACATAAAAAAATGCTGTATAAAACAGGCTGTACAACGTTTTCTTTCAAATTATAAAGCGTATACATACAAATAGGTGGTTTTATGTCCACAAAAATCGAGTAAATAGCATTTATATTTCAAAAACTGCAGTCCAAAAAAAGGAAAAAAATCATTTTATTACAATATTTTTTGGTTACTTTATGTGAAGAACTCAATTTTTTTTCAACGAAACTCGATTGTAGTCAACCTGACATCTAATCTGTCTTGTTACTAATAGCACATTTTACCTTCGCAAAAATGGTTTAATATATTTAAAAAGAAATTTTATTGCTACTTTCTGAAATAAGCCGTAGTTCAAAACTTTCAGATACATAAAGAAATGCTATATAAAAAAACCTGTAAAACATTTTGTTTCAAGTTTTAAAGCGCATACTATCAAATAAAAAGTGTAACGTTCAATAAAGTCCAGCCAAATACATTTATATTTCCACAACTGCAGTCCAAAAAAAGGAAAAAAATCATTTTATACAATATTTTTTGGTTAGTTTATGTGAAGAACTCAATTCTTTTTCTACGAGACTCGATTGTAGTTAACCTGACATCCATTCTGTCTTGTTTCTAATAGCACATTTTTACCTTCACAAAAAAGATTTAATATGTCTAAAAAGAAATTTTTTCTACTTTCTAAATTAAACCGTAGTTTACAACTAGCAGATACATAAAGAAATGCTATATAAAAAAGGCTGTAAAACGTTTTCTTTCAAATTTTAAAGCGTATACTTACGAATGGGAGGTTTCAGGTCCACAAAAATCAAGTAAATAACGTATATATTTCAACAACTGCAGTCCAAAAGAAGAAAAAAAATAATTTTATTACAATATTTTTTGGTTACTCTACGTGAAAAACTCAATTATTTTTCAACGAAACTCGATTGTAGTAAACCTGAAGTCCACTCTGTATTGTTTCTATTAGCACATTTTTACCTTCACAAGAAAGATTTAATATATTTAAACAGATATTTTTGCTACTTTCTGAATGAAATCGTAGTTCAAAACTAGCAGATACATAAAGAAATGCTATATAAAAAAGCTGTAAAACATTTTTTTCTAGTTTTAAAGCGAATAATATCAAATAATATGTTTTACGTTCAATAATATCCAGCAAAAAACAATTATATTTCAACAACTGCAGTTCAAAAAGAGGAAAGAAATCATTCTATTACAACATTTTTTGGTTACTTTACGTGAAGAACACAATTCTTTTACAACGAAAATCGATTGTAATAAACCTGACATCCATTCAGTTTGGTTTCTAGTAGCACATTTTAACCGTCGCTAAAAATATATAAATATATTTCAAAAGAAAAAAGCTACTTCCCGAATTAAACCGTAGTTAAAAACTAGCAGATACATAAAGAAATGCTATACAACAAAATCTGTAAAACGTTTTCTTTCAAATTTTAAAGCGTATACTTACAAATAAAAAGTGTTACGTTCAATAAAATCCAGCAAATAACATTTATATTTCAACAACTGCATTCCAAAGAATGGAAAGAAATCACTTTATTACAACATTTTATAGTTACTTTTCGTGAAAAACTCAATTCTTTTTCAATGAAACTCGATTGTAGTAAACCTGACATCCATTCTGTCTTGTTTTAAATAGGACATTTTTACCTTCACAAAAAAGATTTAGTATACTTAAAAAGAAAGTTTTGCTACTTTTTAAATAAAACCTTAGTTCAAAACTATTATATACGTAAAATAATGTTATATAACAAAAGCTGTAAAACGTTTTCTTTCAAGTTTTAAAGCGTATACTAACAAATAAAAAGTGTTACGTT
>NW_014571589.1:0-2030 GCF_001313835.1 Polistes canadensis
ATTTCTTTATGTATCTAATAGTTTTGAACTACGGTTTAATTTAGAAAGTAGCAAAAATTTCTTTTTAAATTTATTAAATCTTTTCTGTGAAGGTAAACATGTGCTATTAGAAACAAGACAGTATGGACGTCAGGTTAACTTCAATCGAGTTTCGTTGAAAAATAATTAAGTTCTTCATGTAAAGTAACTAAAAAATGTTTTACTAAAATGAATTTCTTCCTTTTTATGGACTGCAGTTGTCGAATTATAAATGTTATTTGCTGGATTTTATTAGACATAACACTTTTTACTTATTAGTATACGCTTAGAAACTTGAGAAAAAATGTTTTACCGCTTATATTTTATAGCATTTCTTTATGTATCTAATTGTTTTGAACTACGGATAAATTTAGAAAGTAGCAAAAATTTCTTTTTAAATATATTAAATCTTTTTTGTGAATGTAAAAATGTGCTAATAAAAACAAGAGAGAATGGACGTCACGTTTACTACAATCAAATTTCGTTGAAAAAGAATTAAGTACTTCACGTACAGTAACCAAAAAATGTTGTAAAAACATGATTTTTTTCTTTTTTTTGGACTGCAGTTATTGAAATATATTTGTTATTTGCTGGATTCTATTGAACGTAAAACTTTCTAATTGTAAGTATGCGCTTTAAAACTTGCCAGAAAAAGTTGTATAGCTTTTGTTATATAGCATTTCTTTATGTATCTAATAGTTTTGAACTACGGTTTTAATCAGAAAGTAGCAAAAATTTCTTTTTAAATATATTAAATCATTTTTGTAAAGGTAAAAATGTGCTAATAGAAACAAGACAGAATGGACGTCAGGTTTACTACAATCGAATTCCGTTAAAAAAGAATTGAGATCTTTACGTAAAGTAACCAAAAAATATTGTAATAACATGATTTTTTTCCTTTTTTTGGACTGCATTTATTGAAATATAAATGTTATTTGCTGGATTTTATTGAACGTAAAACTTTCTAATTGTAAGTATGCTCTTTAAAACTTGCCAGAAAACGTTGTACAGATTTTGCTATATAGCATTTCTTTATGTATTTAATAGTTTTGAACCACGGTTCCATTCAGAAAGTAGCATAAATTTCTATTTAAATATATTTAAACATTTTTAGCGATGGGTAAAATGTGCTACTAGAATCATACAGATGAAATGTCAGGTTTACTACAATCGGGTTTCGTTGAAAAAGAATTGAATTCTTCAAGTTAAGTAACCAAAAAATGTTGTAATAAAATGATTTTTTTCCTTTCTTTGAACTGCAGTTGTCGAATTTTAAAGTTTATTTTCCGGATTTTATTAAACGTATCACATTTATTTGTTATTATACGCTTTAAAACTAAAAAGAAAACATTGTACAGCTTTTGTTATATAGCATTTCTTTATGTGCCTAACAGTTTTGAACTACGGTTTTATTCAGAAAATAGAAAAAATTTTTTTATAAATATATTAAATCCTTTTTGTGAAGGTAAAAATTTGCTATTAGAAACAAGACAGAATGTATGTCAGGTTAACTACAATCGAGTTTCGTTAAAAAAGAACTGAATTCTTCACGTTAAGTAACCGAAAAATTTTCTAATCCAATGATTTTTTTCTTTTTTTTGAACTGGAGTTGTCGAATTATGAATGTTATTTGCTGGATTTTATTAAAAGTAACACTTTTTATTTGTTAGTATACGCTTTAAAACTTAAAAAAAACGTTTTAAAGCTTTTTTTATATATTATTTCTTTATGTATCTAATAGTTTTGAACTACGGTTTAATTCAGAAAGTAGCAAAATTTTCTTTTTAAATATGTTAAATTTTTTCTGTGAAGGTAAACATGTGCTATTAGAAACAAGACAGTATACACGTCAGGTTTACTTTAATCGAGTTTCGTGGAAAAATAATTAAGTTCTTCATGTAAAGTAACTAAAAAAAGTTTTAATAAAATGAATTTTTTCCTTTTTATGGACTGCAGTTGTCGAATTGTAAATGTTATTTGCTGGATTTTATTAGACATAACACTTTTTACTT
>NW_014571590.1:0-2033 GCF_001313835.1 Polistes canadensis
AGCAAATAACATTTATATTTCAACAACTGCAGTCTAAAGAAAAGGAAAAATATTATTTTATTACAGCATTTTTTGGTTACTTACCGTGAATATTTCAATTTTTTTTCAACGAAACTCTATTGTAGTCAACCTGACATTCATTCTGTCTTGTTTCTAATAGAACATTTTTACCTCCACAAAAAATATTTCATATAATTAAAAAGAAATTTTTGCTACTTTCCAAATTAAACCTTAGTTTATAACTAGCAGATATATAAAGAAAGGCTATATTAAAAAAGCTGTAAAACGTTTTCTTTCAAGTTTTAAAGCTCATACTTACAAATAAAAAGTGTTACGTTTAATAAAATCAAGCAAATAACATTAATATTTCAACAAATGCATTCTAAAAAAAGAAAAAAAATAATTATGTTACAACATTTTTAAGTTACTTTACAAGAAGAATCCAATCCTTTTTCCACGAAACATGATTGTAGTGAACCTGACATCCATTCTGTCTTCTTTTTAATAGCACATTTTTACCTTCACAAAAAAGATTTATTATATTCAAGAAGAAATTTTTTTTACTTTTTAGAATTAAACCGTAGTTCAAAACTATTAGATACATAAAGAAATGCTATATAACAAAAGCTGTACAACGTATTCATCCAAGTTTTAAATCGTATACTAACGAATAAAAAGTGTTACGTTCAATAAAATTCAGCAAATAACATTTATATTCCAACAACTGCAGTAAAAAAAAAGATAAAAAATCATTACATTACAACATTATTCAGTTACTTTACGTGAAGAATCCAATAATTTTTCAACGAAACTTGATTGTAGTAAACCTGACATCCATTCTGTCTTGTTTCTAATAGCACATTTTTACCTTCACAAAAAAGATTAAATATATTTAAAAAGAAATTTTTGTTACTTTTTGAATAAAAACGTAGTTCGCAACAATCAGATACATAAAGAAATGCTATAAAACAAGAGCTGTAAAACATTTCTTTTAAGTTTCCAAGCGTATATTAATAATTAAAAAGTGTTATGTACAATAAAATCCAGCAAATAACATTTATATTTCCACAACTGCAGTCCAAAAAAAGGAAAAAAATTATTCTATTACAACATTTTTAAGATACTTTACATGAAGAATCCAATTTTTTTCAACGAAACTCTATTGTAGTTAACCTGACATCTATTCTGTCTTGTTTCTAATAGCACATTTTTACATTCACAAATAGGATTTAACATATTTAAAAAGAAATATTTGCTACTTTTAGAATTAAACCGTAGTTTAAAACTATTAGATACATAACGAAATGCTATATAACAAAAGTTGTAAAACGTTTTCTTTCAAGTTTTAAAGTGTATACTAACAAATAAAAAGTTTAACGTCCAATAAAATCCAGCAAATTACATTTATTTTTCAAAAAAAGCAGACCAAAAAAAAGAAAAAATAATATTGTTACAACATTTTTAAGTTACTTTACGTGCAGATCCTAATTGTTTTTCAACGAAACTCGATTGTAGTAAACCTGACATCCATTCTGTCTTCTTTCTAATAGCACATTTTTACCTTCAAACAAAAGATTTATTATATTCAAGAAGAAACTTTTGTTACTTCTTAGTTTTAATCCGTAGTTCAAAACTATAAGATTCATAAAGAAATGCTATACAACAACAGCTGTAAACGTTTTCTTTCAAGTTTCCAAGCGTATACTAACAAATAAAAACTGTTACGTTTTATAAAATCCAGCAAATAACATTTTTATTTCAACAACTGCAGTCTAAAAAAAGGAAAAAAATCATTTTGTTACAACATTTTTTGGTTACTTAACGTGAAGAATTCAATTCTTTTTCAACGAAAATCGATTGTAATAAACCTGACATTTTTTCTGTCTTGTTTTCAATAGCATATTTTTACCTTTACAAAAAAGATTAAACATATTAAAAAGAAATTTCTGCTATTTTCTGAAATAAACCGTAATTTAAAACTATTAGATACATAAAGAAATGCTATATAACAAAAGCTGTAAAACGTTTTCTTT
>NW_014571591.1:0-2018 GCF_001313835.1 Polistes canadensis
TAATTCAACAACTGCAGTTCAAAAAAAGGAAAAAAATTATTTTATTTCAACATTTTTTTATTACTAAACGTGAAAAACTTAATTCTTTTTCACCGAAACTTGATTGTTGTAAACCTGACGTCCATTCAGTCTTGTCTCTAATAGCACATTTTTACCTTTACAAAAAAGATTTAATATATTTAAGAAAAAATTTTAGCAACTTTCTGAAATAAACCGTAGTTCAAAACTATTAGATGCATTATGAAATGCTATAAAACAAAAGCTGTACACCGTTTCCTTTAAAGTTTTAAAGCGTATACTAACAAATAAAAAGTTTTTTGTCTAATATAATCCTGCAAATAAAATTTATTTTTCAACAACTGCAGTCTAAGAAAAGGAAAAAAATCGTTTTATAACAACATTTTTTGGTTACTTTACGTGAAGAACTCAATTTTTTTCCAACGAAAATCGATTGTAATAAACATGACATCTATTCTGTTTGGTTTCTAGTAGCACATTCTAACCGTCGCTAAAAATATTTAAATATATTTAGAAAGAAAACTTTGCTATGTTTTGAATTAAACCGTAGTTTAAAACTACCAGATACATAAAAAAATGCTATATAACAAAAGCTTTAAAACATGTTCTTTTAAGTTTTAAAGCGTATCCTAACAAATAAAAAGTGTTACGTTCAATAAAATCCAGCAAATAACAATTATAATTCAACAACTGCAGTTCAAAAAAAGGAAAAAAATCATATTATTACTACATTTTTTGATTACTTAAATTGAAGAACTCAATTCTTTTTCAAAGAAACTTGATTGTAGTAAACCTGACGTTCATTCAGTCTTGTCTCTAGTAGCACATTTTTACCTTCACAAAAAAGATTTACTATATTTAAAAAGAAATTTTATCTTCTTTCTGAATTAAACCGTAGTTTAAAACTATTAGATGCATTATGAAATGCTAAATAACAAAAGCTGTACAACGTTTCCTTTCAAGTTTTAAAGCGAATACTAACAAATAAAAAGTGTAACGTTTAGTAAAATCCAGCAAGTAATATTTATAGTCCAACGACTGCAGTTTAAAAAAAGAAAATAAATCATTTTATTGCTACATTTTTTGGTTACTTATCGTGAAGAATGCAATTCTTTTTCAACGAAAATCGATTGTAATAAACCTGACATCTATTCTGTTTTGATTCTAGTAGCACATTCTAACCGTCGCTAAAAATGTTTAAATATATTTAAAAAGAAATTTTTGCTACTTTCTGATTTAAACCGTAGTTCAGAACTATTAGATACATAAAAAAATGCTATATAACAAAAGCTGTACAACGTTTTCTTTCAAGTTTTAAAGCGAATGCTAACAAATAAAAAGTGTTACGTTTAGTAAAATCCAGCAAATAACATTTATAGTTCGACAACTGCAGTTCAATAAAAGGAAAAAAATCATTTTGTTACAAAATTTTTTGGTTATTTTACGTGAAGAATGCAATTCTTTTTTAACAAAACTCGATTGTAGTAAACCTGTCGTTCATTCTGTCTAGTTTCTAATAGCACATTTTTACCTTAACAAAAAAAAATATAATATATTTAAAAAGTAATTTTTGCTACTATCTGAATTATACCGTAGTTCAAAACAATTATATGCATAAGGAAATGCTATATAACAAAAACTGTACAACGTTCTCTTGTAAGTTTTAAAGCGTATACTAACAAATAAAAATTTTTACGTTTAATAAAATCCAGCAAATAACATTTATATTTCAACAGCTGCAGTCCGAAAAAAGAAAAAAAATTATTTTATTACAACATTTTTTGATTACCTAACGTGAAGAACTCAATTCTTTCTTAACGAAATTCGATTGTAGTAAACCTGACGTCCATTCAGTCTTGTCTCTAATAGCACATTTTTACCTTCACAAAAAAGATTTTATATGTTTATAAAGAACTTTTATCTACTTTCTGAATTATACCGTAGTTCAAAACTATTAGATGCCTTATGAAATGCTATATAACTAAAGCTGTACAACGTTT
>NW_014571592.1:0-1983 GCF_001313835.1 Polistes canadensis
ATTGTAGTCAACCTGACATCAATTCTTTTTAGTTTTTAATCGAACATTTTTACCTTCGCTCAAAATCTTTTAAATATATTCAAAAGAAAGTTTTGCTACTTACTAGAATTATTCGTAGGTAAAAACAAAAAAATTTCTAAAAAAGTGCTATTTCACAGAAGCTATGAAACGTTTTCTTTCCAGCTTTAAATTGTATACATACAAATGAAAAGTAGTAACTCAAAAAAATTATAGCAAACATCATTTATATTTTAATTTTTGCAGTCAAATAAAAGAAAAAATCATTTATTTCGAAATTTTTTTGGTAAATTTGTGTGTAGAATTTTATTTATTTACAACGAAATTCGATTACAGTTTACCTTAAATACATCCTTTTTAGTTTCTAATAGAAAAATTTTACCGTCGCAAGAAATCTTTCAAATATATTTAAAAGAAAGTTTCGCTACTTACTAGAATTAATCGTAGGTAAAAAACTATAAAATTTCTTTACAAGAGATATTTAACAGAAGATATGGAACGTTTTCTTCCAAACTTTAAAGCGTAAACTTACAAATAAAAAGTCTTAGTTCCAAAAAAATTTATCATACATCATTTATATTTCGATTACTGCAGTCGAAAAAAAGAGAAAAAATCATTGTAGTACAACTTTTCTTTGTTACTTTACGTAAAGAATCCAATAATTGTTTAACGAAATCCTTTTGTAATAAAACTTACATCTATTCTGTTTAGTTTCTAGTAGCCCATTTTTTCTGTCGCTAAAAATGTTTTAATATACGTAAAACAAAATTCGCTACTTTCTGGATTAAATCTTAATTAAAAATTTTTAAACTTTTAAAAAAGTGCTATATAGCTAAAGCTATAAAACATTTTCTTTCAAGTTTTAAAGCGTATTCTAAAAAATAAAAAGTGATTTGTCCAATGAAATCTAGCAAATATCACTTATATTTCAACAACTGCAGTAAAAAAAAGAGAAAAAATCATTTTATAACTCCTTTTTTYAATTTCTATAATGGCAGAGTTTCTTTTTTTTTCGGCGAAATTCGATTGTAACCAACCTTACATCTATTCTGTTTAGATTCTATTGCTCAAATTAACCGTCGCTAAAAATTTTTATAATAGTTAAAAAAAATTTTAAATTTTCTTTGTGGATTAAATCGCAGATAAAAATTATAAAATTTCTAAAATAGTGCTGTTAAAAAAAAGCTATTAATCGTTTTTTTTCAAGCTTTAACCCGAATATTAACCAATAAAAAGTGTAAGTCATAAAAAATTTACAAACATCATTTTAATTTCGATGATTGCTATCAAAAAAAAATATAAAATTATTCAATTACAACTTCTTTGTATTACTTTACGAGAAGAATTTAAATCTTYTTCGACGAAACTCGATTTTAGTCAACTTGATATCCATTGTGTTTAGTTTTTAATAGCACATTTTTACCGTTGCTATAAAATTTTTAGTATATTTAAAAAAAACTTTCGTCGCTTCCTGAATTAAACAGTAATTGGAAACTATTAGATTTCTAAGGAAAAGCTATATACCTAAAGTTATAAAACGTTTGCTTTAGGTTTTAAAAGTATACTTACAAATAAGATGTGTTACGTCTGATAAAATTTAGCAAAATATATAAATATTTTTACAACTGTAGTCCCAAAAAAGAGAAAGAATTATTTTATTAAAACTATTTATGGTCACTTTACGTTTAGAATTCTATTTTTTTTCGACTAAACTCGATTGTAGGTAATCTGACATCAATTCTGTTTAGAATCTAGTAGCACATTTTTACCGTCGCTAAAAATTTTTGCTATATATTTAAAMGAAATTTTAGCTGCTTTCTGGATTACTTATTAGTTAAAAACATTTAGACTTCCAATGAAGTGCTCTATAAATATAGCTATAAAACTTCTTCTTTCAAGCTTTAAATCGTATTTTAACAAATAAATAGTAATTATTCTGATAATATTAAGCTAATATTGTTTATA
>NW_014571593.1:0-2034 GCF_001313835.1 Polistes canadensis
TATAAACAAGAAAATTTTTGAAAATATGCTATTTTTTCCCGGTGTTAACCCATGTAATCAAATAATGATGTAGATACTTTTATTCTAATAAAAAGAGATTTAATGAGTAAAACAATTTTATTCAAATAAAATTAGATTTTATAAGTAGAGTACTTTTTTTTACAATAGAATGAGATTCGACAAATTAAGTACTTTTTTGTGATTGGAAAAAGATTTAATAAACTTAGTACATTCATTTAAAGAAAAAAAGATCTAATGAGTATAGCACTTTAATTTAAATAAAAAAAAGTGTAATAGGTTCAGCACATTTTTTTAAATAAAAGAAATTAGATAAGACGAGCAGGTTTATTCTGGTGAAAAGAGATTTAAAGAGTTGAGAACCTTTATGTAAATTAAAAGAGTTTTGATAAGTTAAGTACTAACATTTAAATAGTAAGAGATTTGATTAGTTAAGTACTATTAAATAAATAAAAAAGATTTGATATATTAAGTACTTTCATTCAAATAGCAAGATATTTGATGAGTAGAGTACTTTTATTAGGAATCAAAGTGATTTGGTTAGTTTAGTACTTTCTTTTAAATAAAAATTTACTTTATAACTTTAGTACTTTCATTCAAATTGAAAATGATGTAATTATTTAAGTACTTTTATTTAAATGGAAAGAGATTTGATGAGTTAAGTACTATCATTTAAATAGAAAGATTTAATAAATAAAAGACTTTATTTCAAATAGAAAGAGATTTAAAGAGTTGACTTCTTTCATTAAAATAAAAAAAGATAAAATAAGTATAGTACTTAAATCCTTATAGAAAAAGAAATGATGACTTAAGTACTTTTATTCCTATAGAAAAAGATTTTTTTATTTAAGTTATGTTATTTAAATTAAAAGAGATTTAATAAATTAAAAACTTCTAAACAAATGAAAAAATACTTATTAAGTTTACCACTTTAAAAAAAAAAAAAAGGATTTCATGAGTTGAGTACTTTCATTAAAAATGATAGTGATTTGAAAAGTAGAGTTCCTTCATGTATACAAAAAGAGATTTAAAGAGGTAATAACTGTCATTGAAATATAAGAGACTTGATAAGTTAGTATTTTAATTTAAATAGAATATGGTTTATCAAGTAGAGTACTTTCATTCAAATATAAAGAGATTTGATGAGTGTAGTACTTCTAATCAAATAGAAAGAGATTTAATGAGTTGGGTACTTTTATTAAAATAGAAAAAGTTTTAAAAAGTAGATTACTTTCATTTAAATAAAAAGAGATGAAATGAAAAAAGTACTCTCAATCAAATAAAAAAAGATTTTATGAATTAATTATTTTTATTCAAATAGCAAGATATTTTATAGGTATGATACTTTTATTCATATAGAAAGCGATTTGATGAACTTATTACTTTCATATAAATAAAAAGAGATTTGATAGGTCGGAAACTTTCATTTAAATGGAAAGAGTTTCGACGAGTTAAGTACATTTATTTAAAAAGAAAGAGATTTAATAAGTTTTGTACTTTCGTTTAAATGGAAAGAAATTTGATAAGTTGAGTATTTTAATTTGAATAGAAAAAGATTTAATGTGTTACGTACTATAATTTAAATAGTAAGAGATTTGATAAGTTGAGTACTTTCATTTAAATAAAAAAAGAATAAGAGAGTTAAGTACTTTCATTTTAATGGAAAGAGAGGAAATTAGTTTAGTACTTTTATTTAAATAGTAAGAGATTTTTTAAGTTTGGTACTTTTATTTAAATAGAAAGTAATTTGATGAGTTGAGAACTTTCATTTAAATTGAAAGAGATTTGATGAGTTAAGTACTTTCATTCAATTACAAAGAGATTTATTAAATTGAGTACTTTTATTTAAAGGGAAAAAAATTCTTATAAGTTTATTACTTTTAATTAAACTAAAAAAGATTTGTTATGTTAAGAACTATCATTAAAATAGAAACAGATTTTATAAGTCGAGTTCTTTCGTTCAAATAGAAAGAGAATGAATGAGTTGAATACTTTTACTGAAATGAAAAGAGATTT
>NW_014571594.1:0-2053 GCF_001313835.1 Polistes canadensis
AAATGTTTTCTTTTCAGTTTTAAAGCGTATACTAACGAATAAAAAGTGTTACGTTCAATAAAATCCAGCAAAAATCAAAAAAAAAAAAAAAAAAAAAAAAAAAAAAAAAAAAAAAAAAAATAGAAGTTGAGAAAGAAATATATTAAACGTCTTTCATTAGTCCTTGGTAGAGGTAATAATAGAACTGAAAATGAGTATAATAAACAATCCTTGAATATTACAAATTTGTATATTAACAAAGCTTACGGTAACATTACCATTATGACGATGTCGTATTTTATAGATTCTTTTAGAATAAAACCCGAAAGTCAAAAAAAATACTGGCTAAATTAGTCTCCCTCAATCATGTTTTCTTCTCCGTTCACATTTATGCGTACGTTTAAATATTATTTGTTTAATTTTTTTTCGATCGACATCAATTTCCTTGACGGCTTATTAGCTAGAAAATTTAACGAAAAATTAAACAAACTTGGAATTATTAAAAAAAATATAGAACTATAATGAAAAAAGAATGTATTTTATTATTTTGGTTCTTTTTTGTATTATTAGAGGAATATACAATTAATTCGAAGCTAGAATCTCAAGACACTTTTGCCGACTTGGTTCATTGAAATGAGTTCTAAGTATAAAAATACGTTACAATGATAACTGTAAGCGAATATATTTGTTACAGAATAACTATATTACTATTTAACAAAATCTAATTACTTGATCACAAGGGTAGAACCACCTAATTTTAGTAATGGCTATAGTACATTGTCTTGTGGGACAACGGATAAGGGGAAGAAGCTGTTGCTGATAGTTTTATGTATTTGACTATGAATTTTTTGTTTGTTAAATAAGATTCAAGGATTATGTAGAAAGGATATGGCTTGTTTTTTTTGAATCTATACAATACTCTAGTGTTTTATATTTTATCGAAAGTTTGTTTAATGTCTAGCAATACTGCTGAACAATATTTTTTCTCTTCAAAATCTTGTGATATATAATAAGTTACACAAATTTACTCAATAGTGGAAAGATGTTTTCGAGACCTAAACTGATGCGTAGGTATGTAGAGACAATTACTTAGTATTTTTTTAAACAATTTTGATATTGCTAATAAAAGTCTGATTGGACGAAATAACGTAACTATATGTGTTAGCTTATAATTTTTCTCTATATAAATATTATCGGTAAATTATATGTGTTTTTAGTAAGAAGTGATAACTTTCCGTTTTTGTCTCATTCTAATAAACATTTAGTGTAAATTACGAATGTTTATGTTTTAAATACAAAAATTTTTCTCTAATTGTGTATAAGATCTAAAATAAAATCTTTAAACTCTGTAGATAGCATGCTGGAATAATGTTTAAAAATAGAAACACAGCTTTTTTTTTTGTTTCATTTTCTTTTAACTTTTACTAGTGTTATGTTTTAAATGGAACTTCTTTGTTCATAGTCGATGAAACAACTTCACTGGTTTAGAATACTTCTTATTCTCGTAGAAGATGTTACAACAATGCGATGCTATTTCACTAGTTAGTTATCTTTACGGATTACCTTCTTCTTCTTCTTTCTCTTTTTATTAGGACTTTGTTCTGTTTTTTATTGCTATTTCCAAGAGCGATTTATTGTTTTCACCGAGGGTAGGTTGCTAGCCTTACCCCTCAAATCGTTTTCTTTCTTTTTGGGCTTTGGATCAGCTTTACAGATGATACAAAATAAAATATTACACTAATTAAAGTTTAGCCTATTATGGCTTTTTTGCTTATTTTTGAAGGTCCTGGTAGTTAATTTGAGCTTTTTTTTCTCTTTGCAAACAGTTTATTTTGTTGACAAATGCAGTGGCCTTTACTACTGTTTCATTGAAGAATAAGTCAGGAATTTTATTTAAATTATTTCTTATATCATCTGTTGCGTATTATACGCAACGAGTGAGTAGGGCGAAGYGCCGGGGCRTGKACGGCCYTGCCGAGACGTGAGACACGCTCGACAAAGCAGTGTCTTTGTTTTTGGTGGTAGCCACGGTAGCGCTAAGATGCTTGTAAGGGCTCCTTCTTTCTTCTAGCTT
>NW_014571595.1:0-1964 GCF_001313835.1 Polistes canadensis
TACAATCGAGTTTCGTTGAAAAAGAATTGAATTTTTCACGTAAAGTAACCAAAAAATGTTGTAATAAAATGATTTTTTTCCTTTTTTTGGACTACTGTTGTTGAAATATAAATGGTATTTGTTGGATTTTATTGAACATAACAATTTTTATTTGTTAGTATGCGCTTTAAAACTTGAAAGATAACGTTTACAGATTTTGTTATATAGCATTTCTTTATGTACCTAATAGTTTTGAACTACGGTTTAATTCAGAAAGTAGCGAAAATTTCTTTTTAAATATATTAAATTTTTTTTTTGAAAGTAAAAATGTGCTATTAGAGAAAAGACAGAAGACTACAATCAAGTTTCGTAGAAAAAAAATTGAATTCTTCGCATAAAGTAACCAAAAAATATTGTAATATAATGATTTTTTTCCTTTTTTTGGACTGCAGTTGGTGAAAAATAAATAACGTCAACTAAAATTTATTTGACATAACACTTTTTACTTAATAGTATGCGCTTTAAAACTTGAAAGCAAGCGTATTACAGCATTTGTTTTATAGCATTTCTTTATGTATCTAATAGTTTTGAACTACGGTTTAATTCCAAAAGTAGCAAAAATTTCTTTTTAAATATATTAAATTTTTTTTGTGAAGGTAAAAATGTCCTATTAGAAACAAGACAGAATAGATGTCAGGTTGACTACAATCGATTTTCGTTGAAAAAGAATTTAATTTTTCACGTAAAGTAACCAAAAAATTTTGTCATAAAATGATTTTTTTCCTTTTTTTGGACAACAATTGTTGAAATATAAATGATATTTGTTGGATTTTATTGAACGTGACACTTTTTATTTGTTAGTATGCGCTTTAAAACTTGAAAAAAAACGTTTTACAGCTTTTGTTATATAGCATTTCTTAAGTTATCTAATAGTTTTGAACTACAGTTTAATTCAGAAAGTAGCAAAAATTTCTTATTAAAATATATAATCTTTTTTGTAAAGGTAAAAATTTGCTATTAGAAACAAGACAGAGTTGATGTCAGGTTGACTACAATCTAGTTTTGCTGACATAGAATTGAATTCATTACGTTAAGTAACCAAAAATTGTTGTAATAAAATGATTTTTTTTCTTTTACTTGGACTGCAGTTGTTGAAATATTAATGTTGTTTGCTGGATTTTATTGAACGTTATACTTTTTATTTGTTAGTATACGCTTTAAAATTAGAATAAAAACGTTTTACAGCTTTTGTTATATAGCATTTCTTTATGTACCTTATAGTTTTGAACTACGATCTAATTTAGAAACTAGCAAAAATTTCTTTCTACATACATGAAAACATTTTTAGCGAATGTAAAATTGTGCTATTAGAAACTATACAGAACAGATGTTTGGTTGACTACAATCGAATTTTGTGAAAAAAAATTTAATTGTACACGTGAAGTAACCAAAAAATTTTGTAATATGATGGTTTGTTCCCTTTTTTTGGACTACAGTTGTTCAGATATAAATGGTATTTGCTTGATTTTACTGAACGTAAAACTTTTTATTTGTTATTATGCGCTTTAAAACATGAAAGACCCCGTTTTACAGCTTTTGTTATATAGCATTTCTTTATGTATCTGCTAAATTTGAACTACGGTTTTATTCAGAAAGTAGCCAAAATTTTTTTTTATTTATATTAAATCTTTTTCGTGAAGGTAATCAATGGAATCAAGACAATATGGATGTCATGTTTACTACAATCAAGTTTTGTTAAAAAAGAATTGAGTTTTTCACGTAAAGTAACCAAAAAATGTGGAAATAAAATAATTTATTCCCTTTTTTTGAACTGCAATTTTTAAGATATAAATATTATTTGCTGGATTTTATTAAACGTTACACTTTTTAATTGTTAGTATGCGCTTTAAAACTTTAAAGAAAACGTTTTACAGCTTTTTTTATATATTTATTCTTTATGTTTTTGCTAGTTTTGAACTACGGTT
>NW_014571596.1:0-1958 GCF_001313835.1 Polistes canadensis
TGAGTTTTTCTCGTTAAGTAACCAAAAAATGTTGTAATAAAATGATTATGGTCCTTTTTTTGAACTGCAGTGGTTGAATTAAAAATGGAATTTGCTAGATTTTATTAAACGTAACACTATTTATTTGTTAGTATACGCTTCAAAACTTGAAAGAAAACGTTGTACAGCTTTTGGTATATAGCATTTCTTTATGTATCTAATAGTTTTGAACTACGGTTTAATTCAGAAAGTAGCCAAAATTTCTTTTTAAATATATGTAATCTTTTTTGGTGAAGGTTAAAATGTGCTATTAGAAACAAGACAGAATGCACGACAGGTTTACTACAATCGAGTTTCGTTGAAAAAAAAATAAGTTATTAACGTTAAGTAAACAAAAAATGTTGTAATGAAATGATTATTTTCCTTTTTTTGAACTGCAGTTGTTGAATTAAAAATTTAATTTGCTGGATTTTATTAAACGTAACACTTTTTATTTGTTAGTATACGCTTTATAACTTGAAAGAAAACGTTGTACACCTTTTGTTATATATCATTTCATTATGTATCTAATAATTTTGAACTACGGTTAAATTCAGAAAGTAGCAAAAATTTCTTTTTAGATATACTAAATTTTTTTTGTAAAGGTAAATATGTGCTATTAGAAACATGACAGAATCGATGTCAGGTTTACTACAATCGAGTTTCGTTGAAAAAAAATTAAATTCTTCACGTTAAGTAACCAAAAAGTGTTGTAATAAAATGATTTTTTTCCTTATTTAAGATTGCAGTTGTGGAAATATAAATTATATTTGCTGGATTTTATTGAACGTAAAACTTTTTATTTGTTAGTATACTCTTTAAAACTTGAAAGAAAACGTTGTACAGCTTTTGGTATATAGCATTTCTTTATTTATCTAATAGTTTTAAACTACGATTTAATTCAGAAAGTAGCAAAAGTTTCTTTTTACATATATTAAATCTTTTTTGTGAATGTAAAAATGTGCTATTAGAAACAAGACAGATTAAATGTCAGGTTTACTACAATCAGGTTTCGTGGAAAAAGAATTGAGTTCTTCACGTTAAGTAGAAAAAATTTGTAATAATATGCTTTTTTTCCTTTTTTTGAACTGCAGTTGTTGAATTATAAGTGTAATTTTCTAGATTTTGTTGAACGTAATACTTTTTATTTGTAAGTATACGCATTAAAACTTGAAAGAAAACGTTGTACAGCTTTTGTTACATAGCATTTCTTTATGTATCTAATAGTTTTGAACTACGGTTTAATTCAGAAAGTATCAAAAATTTTTTTATAAATATATTAAATCTTTTCTATGAAGGTAAAAATGTGCTATTAGAAACATGACAGAATCGATGTCAGGTTCACTACAATCGAGTTTCGTTGAAAAAAAATTGAATTCTTAACGGTAAGTAGCCAAATATGTTGTAATAAAATAATTTTTTTCTTTTCTTTGAACTGCAGTTGTTTAATTATAAATGAAATTCGCTGGATTTTATTGAAAGTAACACTTTTTTTTTGGTAGTATACGCTTTAAAACTTGAAAAATACGTTGTACAGCTTTTGTTATATAGCATTTCCTTATGTATCTGATAGTTTTGAACTACGGTTTTATTCAGAAAGTAGAAAAATTTTTTTCTAAATATATTTAAACATTTTTAGCGATGGTTACATTGTGCTACTAGAAACAAAACAGATTAAATGTCAGATTTACTACAATCGGGTTTCGTTGAAAAAGAATTGAGTTCTTCATGTTATTTAAAAAAAAATGTTGTAACAATATGATTTTTTCCTTTTTTTTGAACTGCAGTTGTTGAATTATAAATGTCATTTGCTGGATTTTATTAAACGTAACACTTTTTATTTGTTAGTATACGCATTAAAACTTGAAAGAAAACGTTGTACAGCTTTTGGTAATTAGCATTTCTGTATGTATCTAATAGTTTTGAACTACGGTTTAATT
>NW_014571597.1:0-1955 GCF_001313835.1 Polistes canadensis
TTATTACAACATTTTTTGGTTACTTAACGTGAAGATCTCAATTCTTTTTCAACGAAACACGATTGTAGTAAACCTGACGTCCATTCTGTCTTGTTTCTAAAAGCACATTTTTACCATTCCAAAAAAGATTTAATATATTTAGGAAGAAACTTTTGCTACTTTCTGAATTAAACCGTAGTTCAAAATTATTAGATACATAAAGAAATGCTATATAACAAAAACTGTACAACGTTTTCTTTCAAGTTTTAAAGCGTATACTTACAAATAAAAAGTGTTAAGTTTAATAAAATCCAGCAAATAACATTTATATTTCGACAACTGCAGTCCAAAAAAAGGGAAAAAATCATTGTATAACAACATTTTTTGGTTACTTTACGTGAAGGACTCAATTTTTTTTTCAACGAAAATCGATTGTAATAAATCTGACATCCCTTATGTTTTGTTTTTAGTAGCACATTTTAACCGTCGGTAAATATGTTTAAATATACTTAGATTGAAATTTTTTCTACTTTCTGATTTAAACCGTAGTTCAAAACTATTAGATACATAAAGAAATGCTTTAATACAAATGCTGTAAAACGTTTTCTTTCAAGTTTTAAAGCGTGTACTAACAAACAGAGAGTGTTTCGCTCAATAATATCTAGCAAATAAAACTTATATTTCCACAACTGCAGTCCAAAAAAAGGACGAAAAACATTCTATTAAAACATTTTTTGGTTAATCAACGTGAAGGATTTAATTCTTTTTGAACGAAACTCGATTGTAGTGAACAACACATTTTTTTTGTTTTGTCTCTAGTAGCACATTTTTACCGTCCCTAAAAATGTTTAAATACATTTAAAAAAAAAATTTTACTACTTTCTAAATTAAACCCTAGTTTAAAACTAGAAGATACATAAAGAAATGCTATATAAAAAAAGCTGTAAAACGTTTTCTTTCAAGTTTTAATGCTCACACTAACAAATAAAAAGTGTTACGTTCAATAAAATCTAGAAAATAACATTTAAAGTTCAACAACTGCAGTCTAAAAAAAGGAAAAAAATCATTTTATAACAAAATTTTATGGTTACTTTACGTGAAGAATTCAATGTTTTTTCAACGAAGCTCGATTGTAGTCAACCTGACACCTAATCTATGTTGTTACTAATAGCACATTTTACCGTCACTTTAACTTTTTTAATATATTTAGGAAAATTTTCGCTGCTTTTTGAATTAAATTGTAGTTCCAAACTACCAGATAAGTAAAGAAATGCTATAAAACAAAAGTTGTAAAACGTTTTCTTTTGTGTTTTAAAGCATATACTAACAAATAAAAAGTGTTACGTTTCATAAAATCCAGCAAATAAAATTTCTATTTCAACACATGCAGTCCCAAAATAGGAAAAAAATCATTTTATTACAAATTTTTTGGGTTACTTAACGTGAAGGATACAATTCTTTATTAACAAAACTCGATTGTAATAAACCTGACATTTATTTTGTTTTGTTTCCAGTAGCAAATTTTTACCGTCGCTAAAAATGTTGAAATATATTTAGAAAGTAATTTTTGCTACTTACTGTAATAAACCGTAGTTCGAAACTAGCAGATACATAAAGAAATGCTATATAAAAAAAGCTGTAAAACGTTTTCTTTCAAGTTTTAAAGCGCATACTAACAAATAAAATGTGCTATTTTTAATAAAATCCAGCAAATAACATTTACATTTTACCAACTGCAGTCCAAAAAAAAGAAAAAAATCATTTTATAACAACATTTTTTGGTTACTTTACGTGGCGAACTCAATTCTTTTTCAACGAAACTCGATTGAAGTAAACCTGACATCCATATTGTTTTGATTCTAATAGCACATTTTTACCTTAACAAAAAAGATTTAATATATTTCAATAAGAAATTTTTGCTACTTTCTGAATTAAACCGTAGTTCAAAACTATTAGATACATAAAGAAATGCTATA
>NW_014571598.1:0-1986 GCF_001313835.1 Polistes canadensis
AACTACGATTGAATTTAGAAACTAGCGAAAATTTCTTTCTAAATAAATTTCAACATTTTTATAGACTGTAAAAATGTGCTTCTAGAAAAAAAACAAAATAAATGTCACGTTACTACAATCGAGTTTCGTTGAAAAAGAATTGAATTCTTCACGTTAAGTAACCAAAAAATGTTGTAAAAAAGTGATTTTTTTCCGTTTTTTGGACTGCAGTTGTTGAAATATAAATGTTATTTGCTGGATTTTTTTAAACGTAACACTTTTTATTTGTTAGTATACGCTTTAAAACCTTAAAGAAAACTTTTTACACTTTTTGTTACATAGCATTTCTTTATGTAACTGATAGATTTCAACTTTGATTGAATTTAGAAACTAGCGAAAATTTCTTTTTAAACATATTTCAACATTTTTAGCGACGGCAAAAATGTTCTACTAGAAACAAAGCCAAATAAATGTCAGGTTTACTACTATCTAGTTTCGATGAATACGAATCGAATTCTTCCCGTTAAATAACCAAAAAATGTTGTAATAAAATAATTTTTTTGTTTTTTTTGGACTGCAGTTGTTGAAATATAAATGTTAATTGCTGGATTTTATTGAACGTAACACTTTTTATTTGTTAGAATACGCTTTAAAACTTAAAAGGAAGCGTTTTACAGCTTTTGTTATATAGCATTTCTTTATGTACCTGATAGTTTTCCACTATTATATAATTTATAAAGAAGCGAAAATTTTTTTAAATATATTAAAAAATTTATAGTGACGGTAAAATTTGCTATTATAAACAAGACAGAATGAGCGTCAGGTTTACTACAATCGAGTTTAGTTGAAAAAGAATTGAGTTCTTCACGTTAAGTAACCAAAAACTGTTGTAATAAAATGATATTTTTCCTTTTTTTGAACTGCAGTAGTTGAATTATAAATGTTATTTGCTGAATTTTATAGAACGTAACACTTTTTATTTGTTAGTATACGCTGTAAAACTTGAAAGAAAACGTTGTACAGCTTTCGCTATATAGCATTTCTTTATATATCTAATAGTTTTGAACTACGGTTTAATTCAGCAAGTACTAAATATTTCTTTTTAAATATTTAAAATCTTTTTTTTTAAGATAAAATGTGCTATAAGAAACATAAAAGAATGGATGTCAGGTTGACTACAATCGAGTTTCGTCGAAAAAAAATTGAATTCTTCACAATAGGTAACAAAAAAATGTTGTAATGAAATGAAGTTTTCCTTTTTTTGGGACTACAGTTGGTGAAATTTTTATGTTATTTACTGGATTTTATTGAATGTAACACTTTTTACTTATTAGTATACGTTTAAAAACTTGAAAGAAAATGTTTTACTGATTATGTTTTATAGCATTTCTTTTTGTATCTGATAGTTTTGAGCTACAGTTTAATTCAGAAAGGAGCAAAAATTTCTTCTTAAATATATTAAATCTTTTTTGTAAAGGTAAAATTGTGCAATTAGATACAACAAAGAATAGATGTAAGGTTTACTACAATTGAGTTTCGTTGAAAAAGAATTTTGTTCTTCACGAACAGTAATTAAAAAATGTTGTAATGAAATGATTTTTTTTCTTTTTTTGGGTTACAGTTGTTGAAATGTATATGTTATTTACTGGATTTTATTGAACGTAACACTTTTTACTTATTAGTATACGCTTGAAAACTTGAAAAAAATGTTTAACAGTTTTTGTTTTATAGCATTTCTTTATGTATCTGATAGTTTTAAACTACAGTTTTATTCGGAAAGTAGCAAGAATTTCTTTCTAAATATATTTAAACATTTTTAGAAACGGTTAAAATGTGCTACTCGAAAATAAACTGATTAAATGTCAGGTTGACTACAATCGAGTTTCGTGGAAAAAAAATTGAATTCTTAACGTAAAGTAACTACAAAATGTTATATAGAATGATTTTTTTCTTTACTTGGACTGCAGTTTTTAAAATATAAATGTTATTTGCTGGATTTTATTGAAC
>NW_014571599.1:0-2005 GCF_001313835.1 Polistes canadensis
TTATAATTCAACAACTGCAGTTCAAAAAAAGGAAAAAAATCATTTTATTACAACATTTTTTGGTTACTTAACGTGAAGAATTCAGTTCTTTTTCAACGAAACTCGATTGTAGTAAACCTGACATCCATTCTGTTTTGTTTTTAGTAGCAATTTTTACCGTCGCTAAAAATGTTTAAATATTTTTAGAAAGAAATTTTTGCTATTCTTTGAAATAAACCGTAGTTCCAAACTATCAGATACATAAAGAAATGCTATATAACAGAAGCTGGAAAACGTTTTCTTTTAAGTTTTAAAGGTATACTAACAAATAAAAAGTGTTACGTTAAATAAAATCCAGCAAATAACATTTATTATTCAACAACTGCAGTCTAAAAAAAGGAAAAAATTCATTTTATAACAACTTTTTTTGGTTACATAATGTAAAGAATTTAATTTTTTTTCAACGAAACTCGATTGTAGTAAACCTGACATTTAATCTTTTTTTTTTCTAGTAGCATATTTTAACTGTCGCTAAAAATGTTTAATTTATATTTAATAAGAAGTTTTTGCTATTTTCAGGATTAAGCCGTAGTTAAAATCTATCAGATACATAAAGAAATGCTATAAAACAAAAGCTGTAAAACATTTTCTTTCAAGTTTTCAAGCGTATATTAACAAATAAAAAGTGTTATGCCTAATAAAATCCAGCAAATAAGATTTATATTTTACCAACTGCAGTTAAAAAAAAGGAAAAAAATCATTTTATTACAACATTTTTTGGTTACTTAACGTGAAGAATTCAATTATTTTTCAACGAAACTCGAATGTAGTAAACCTGACATCCATTCTGTTTTGTTTTTAGTAGCAATTTTTAACCGTCGCTAAAAATGTTTAATATATATTTAGAAAGAAATATTTGCCACTTTCTGAATTAAACCGTAGTTCAAAACTATCAGATACATAAAGAAATGCTATAAATCAAAAGCTGTAAAACATTTTCTTTCAAGTTTTCAAGCGTACACTTACAAATAAAAATTGTAATGTCTAATAAAATCCACAAAATATCATTTACATTTCGACAACTGCAGTCCAAAAAAAGAGAAAAAATCATATTATTACACCGTTTTATGGTTACGTTACGTGTAGCGTTCAATCCTTTTTTGATGAATTTCGGTTGTAGTCAAATAAACAACTATTCGGTTTAGTTTCTAATAGCACATTTTTACCTTCGCTAACAATTTTTTAATATCTTTAAAATAATTTTTCGCTACTTTGTGAATTATTTAGTAAGTAAAAACTACAAAATATATATAAAAGTGCTATTAAACAGAAGCTATGAAACATTTACTTTCAAGTTTTAAAGTGTATACTAACAAATAAAAAGTGTTTAGTCCGGTAAAATCCCGCATACTTTTTTTATATTTTATCAACTGCAGTCCTAAAAATGGGAGAAATTCATTTTATTACAACTATTTCTGGTTAAGTTACGTGAGGAATTTAATTCTTCTTTGACGAAATTCTGTTGTAGTCAACTAAACATCTGATCGGTCTAGTTTCTAATATCACACTATTACCTTCGCTAACAATTTTTTAATAAATTTAAAATATTATTTCGCTACTTTGTGAATTGAATCGTAGTTGAAAACTACAAAATTTATATAAAAGTACTATTTTAGAGAAGCTATGAAACGTTTACTTTTAAGTTTTAAAGCGTATACTAACAAATAAATGTGTTATTTCCAATAAAAACCAGCCAATATCATTTACATTTCAACAACTGCATTCCAAAAAAAGAGGAAAAATCATTTTTTTACACCGCTTTCTGATTACGATACGTGTAGAATTTAATTCTTTTTTGACAAAATTCGGTTGTAGTCTACAAAACATCTACTCTGTTTAGTATTTAATAGCACATTTTTACCTTCGCTAACAATTTCTGAATATATTTAAAATAAATTTTTGCTATTTTGTGAATTAAATCGTAGTTAAAAACTACAAAATTTATATATATGTGCTATTTAACAGA
>NW_014571600.1:0-2067 GCF_001313835.1 Polistes canadensis
CATCAAATCGTTGATCAAAATCATCGTAGACTCCTCAAATATAAATCATCAATATAATGCAACCGTATATGCACAATGAATCATCCTATAAATAGAAAACGAATATTGTTCGTATAAATATTAAAAATAAAAATGATGATTCATAATTATTACACTCTTGTAAAGATTTCTTCTTCTTATATCGAATAAAACAAACAAAGATTTTCGGTGTTGATCTTTTGAAAAAAAGATTTAACTGCAAACTCGACGAATTAATTTCCTGCACAAAGTAAGCACGAAGTGTCTTTTT
Organism: Polistes canadensis; assembly: GCF_001313835.1. Taxonomy (NCBI): domain Eukaryota; kingdom Metazoa; phylum Arthropoda; class Insecta; order Hymenoptera; family Vespidae; genus Polistes; species Polistes canadensis. Next base: position 290 of record NW_014571600.1, read on the forward strand.
ATCGTATACGAGAAAGGTTTCAAAGAGACAGGTATAGTAAGTCGGTTGTACGATATATTCTTGAAGACCTTCGATGTTACAGGTACCGAGAACTCGTTCTGTCCTTCCGGGTTATCTGAGCCCACTCACTTTCATCGGTGCGATGACTTATTCGAAACATTTTTTCTTTTCTTCTTTTTTTTTTTACAAATATATATTTTCTTTATTAATTCCGTGAAAGGGGGAAATAATTAATGAATAAATAATACAACCATAAATCACTTTCATTCGAACTTATTTTTCAATTCAACTTCATTTTCTTTTTCAGTTTAATTTAATCACATCGAAATGCATTTTTCATTGCAATTTTCTATTGGGTATTCTGTAATTTAATCCCCATATTTTAGAAAATTAAAATTAATAAACCCCATGGGGTTGAAAAATCAGAATAGTAATTGTTATAGGATGGGGGGGGGATGCAATCTCACCGTGCACATTTACGAATTAAAATTGATGGAAGAGGGGCGGGGGGACACTTTTAATACCACCATAGTTAAAAAAAATTCATATTTTGGTTAATATAATATAATTGTTTTTCCAAAAAAAAGTATACTTAATTTTTCACGAATCAACTTGTAAATTACTAATTAAAATAATTAATAAAAAATGTAGGAAAAATAAATGAGAGCGAGAGAGAGAGGGCAGATAAAAAAAAGGGAAAAAAAAAGAGAAAAAGTGAAAGAAGGTTTATCATTACGTAATACCCACGAAACTATTGTCCGGTTGGTTGAAAAAGATTATCTCACGGTTACGTGAGATCTCGACAATCCATGTGAGATCATTTTGACGAAATTACAATCAGGTGGGAAAGGGGGGGTGAGGTAAGACGAATTTTATGCACGCACCGTTCGAAAAAATTCGAATAATCGATATTAAATCGACATTTCAAAAGAAGTAGACAAAAAAATCTCATTCGATGTTTCAATTTGGTAAGAATTTTCAATATTACGAGAAAATATTTGTATTTTCTTATTTAGTATTTTCTCTCGTCGAAAATTATAATTTTTAATGATAAAATTTCATAGGGAACTTGGACGTGAAAAGAAGTAGAACTTAATTTAATTGAGTTGAACGTTTCGTCCCTTTATTGGGACTTCTTCAGCAACTTAATCATTAAAGCTCAGCGTCTTTTTTATTTAAGCAGACATACATTTCTTTTTTAATATTCCAAAAGACAATGCATCTGAACTTCGTTAATTTGATCGTTATTATTTAAAAGCCTCAACAAAACTTTTTTATTACATTTTTTTTTTTTTCTATTTGTCTTTCTAATCAATCAGAAAAATCTTGTTTTCTTTTCGTTTGTCAAACGTTGAACGGAACACGTTAGAGTCTACCATGTTTTATTCCACACGGTGTTTAGTAATTTCCTTTAGCGATTAATATCATTAGAATGCAGCAGCATTCGTAATTGGCCACGCTCGATTGCTAACACTTACCACTTACAATCTTGCGTAAAATTTGTCTATACTTTGTGTATACCCCCACCACTATTAAACTCCATCTACATCCCGACTTTTAATTTCTAACCTCATTTTTGTTATTTCACGTAACCCGAATAGGTTATGTCAATTAATTTACAAACTTTTGATTTATTCGAAAAATAAGATTGATCATTATTATTATTATWATTATTATATTTTTATCTTAATCGTATAAATCATTAAAATTAGAAATAAATACTCCATCTACATCCCCACTTTTAATTCCTAACCTCACTTTTGTTATTTCACGTAACC
>NW_014571601.1:0-2066 GCF_001313835.1 Polistes canadensis
ATTTGATAAGTGAAGAACTTTGCATCAAATGGAAAGAAATTTGATAAGTAAAGTAATTATTTCAAAGAAAAAGAATTTAATTAGATAGGTACTTTCATTTTATGAAAAAGAGATTTGATTTAGTGAGTACTTTCATTAAAATGGAAAGACATTTGAAGCGATAAGTACGTTCATTTAAATAAAAAAAGATTTGATGTTTTAGGTTTTTTCATCTAAACGGAAAGAAATTTGATGTAATTAGTACTTTCGTTCAAATAAAATGAGATTTAACAAGTTTAGTACTATCATTTATAATAAAAGAGATTTAATGTGTATAGTACTTTTGTTCAAATAGAAAGAGATTTAATATGTCGTGTACTATCATTCAAATAGAAAGAGATTTGAAAAGTTGTGTACCTAAATTAAAATTTAAAGACATTTTATAAGTTTAGTATTTTTATCCTGATAGAAAAATATTTGATTAGTTAAGTACTTACATTTAAATAAAAAATGATTTGATGAGTGGTGCACTTTCAGTAAAGGTGAAAGAGACTCTATGAATTACGTACTTTTTGTCTGATAAAAAGAGATTTGATGAGTTAGTTACTTTTATTCAAAAGGAAAGAAGCTTAATTTTTTGGGAACTTTCATTCAATTGAAAAGAGAATTGATTAGTTTGGTACTCTTATTCAAATTGAGATAGATTTATTTAATTTAGTACTTTTATTTAAATGCTAAAAAATTTGATGAATTTAGTACTTTTATTCAAATAAAAGGAAATTTGGTATGTACAGTACTTTTAAACAAATTGAAAAAGATTTAATAAGTCGTGTACTTTTATTTAAATAGAAAGAGATTTAATAAGATAAGTATTTTAATTAAAATGAAAAGAGATTTGATATGATTAGTACTTTTCATGATGCACCTGATGCCTTAATCAGTACTCCAGTATATTGTAGTGAATCGAAAAATCTCCCTACAGTTGATATTGAGATTGTTTATTAATGGAAAGGACGATAAGAAAATAAAACACAATAAAAAATATGTTTGAGCCCAGTCAGTACTAAGAATTACGCTTTATTTAGCTCGTCAGGGAAAAGCCTCTTAGCAGAAAAACCCTGGTTGATACGTTGACAAAGAATCTGTACAAATAAGGATAATTCTTGCAACGTGCAAGACCGCTTTTGTTCCTTTGTCGCTGGCCAAACTTAAATGATGTAATATTGCGCAATAAAAATAGCTCTCTTTAAAGTAGTTCTTGCAAGTCTCAGCTTTTATACGTTATATGAATTTTGAGCGATGAATCACGCGTGATAAATAACGAGTAATGTTAGGCGCAAGAACGCGTTGGGCTTTATGCAAAAAAGCGATGCCATCCTGGACCAATCACCGATAAGCCCGAGGATAACGCTGCTGTCAATACGTGTGATTGGCGTAATAAATGTAGTGGGAGAACGCGGGCTAGAAGAAAAAAGGAGCTCTTGCAAACATCTTGTGTCTACCGTGGTTACCACCAAAAAAGAACGATACTGCTTTGTCGCACGTGTCTTACGCCTTGGCAGGGCTGTACACGCCCAAGCGCTTCGCCCTACTAACACGATGCGTAGGATACGCTACATACCCTACTCCCTTGAACGGGCATTGTCCAAAATTTAAAAAAAATGCACACACCTACATATTAATTATTAACTATATACATACTGCAAACCGCATATTACAATACATATTTAGAAATTACCGCTACTAAATTACAAAAAAAAAATTTTTTTTTCTTTATGAAACGCTTGGCAAAGGAGAAAGACGTCTAATACCGCGCTAAACAAGACAGTTGGCAGTTTTTACTCTTGCCTCGCGTACAATACTGTCAGCTCCTTTATGTACTTCAGCGACACGTCCTAATAGCTATTTAATTAGGAGGGAATTATCTTCTTGCAAGATGACTAGCGTATATAGGCTTATTTCGTATGCTGTGCCTCTGTGCCAATTTTTACGGACCGTCTGCTTGTTTAAATATTCTTTATTCCATCGGTTCCAGAAATGCATTCTCATCTGCTGTACGTGCTGCCATTGCGAAAGACGCCCGGATA
>NW_014571602.1:0-2003 GCF_001313835.1 Polistes canadensis
AAAATGGATGTGAGGTTTACTACAATCGAGTTTCGTTGAAAAAGAACTAAGTTCTTCACGTAAAGTAACCGAAAAATATTGTAATGAAATGATTTTTTTTTTTTTTTGGACCGCAGTTGTTAAAATATAAATGCTATTTGCTGGATTTTATTGAACGCTACACTTTTTATTTGTTAGTATACACTTTAAAACTTGAAAGAACACGTTTTACAGCTTTTGTTATATAACATTTCTTTATGTATCTGATAGTTTTGAACTATAATTTAATTCAGAAAGCAGCGAAAATTTTTCTTAAATATATTGAAAAATTTATAGTGACGGTAAAATGTGCTATTAGAAACAAGACAGAATAGATGTCAGGTTTACTAGAAACGTGTTTCGTGGAAAAAAAATAGAATTCTTCACGAAAGATTACCAAAAAAATTAATAATTAAATGATTTTTTCTCTTTTCATGGACTGCAGTTGTGGAAATATAAATGTTATATGCTGGATTTTATTGAACGTAGCACTTTTTATTTGTTTGTATGCGCTTTAAAACTTGAAAGAAAATGGTTTACAGCTTTTTTTATTTAGCATTTCTTCATGTATCAGCTAGTTTTGAACTACGGTTTAATTTAGAAAGTAGCAAAAATTTATTTTAAATATATTAAATCTTTTTTGTGAAAGTAGAAATGTGCTTTTTGAAACAAGACAGAAAAGATGTCAGGTTTACTACAATCGTGTTTCGTTAAAAAAGAATTGAGTTCTTCACGTAAAGTAACCAAAAAATGTTGAAAAAAAATGATTTTTTGCTTTTCTTCGAACTGCAGTTGTTGAAATATAGATGTTATTTGCTGGAATTTATTGAACGCAACGCTTTTTATTTGTTAATGTACGCTCTAAAACTTGAAAGATAACGTTTTACACCTTTTTTTATATAGCATTTCTTTATGAATCAGCTAGTTTTAAACCACAGTTTAATTTAGGAAGAACCCAAAATTTCATTTAAATATATTAAATCTTTTTTGTAAAGGTACAAATGTGCTATTAGGAACAAGACAGAATAGATGTCATGTTTACTACAATCGAGATTCGTTGAAAAAGAATTGAGTTCTTCACGTAAAGTTACCGAAAAATTTTGTAATAAAAACATTTTTTCTCTTTTTATAGACAGCAGTTGTTGTAATGTAAATGATATTTGTTGGATTTTATTAGACATAACACTTTTTATTTGTTAGTATACGTTTTAAAACTTGATAGGAAACGTTTTATAGCTTCTGGTATACATCACTTTATAGGAAATTTTATTGTTTTTAACAACGATTTAAACCAGAAAGTAACGAAAGTTTTTTTAACTATAATATAAATTTTTTCGCGACGGTAAAAATGTGCTATTAGAAACAAGACAGATTTGATGTCAGGTTTATTACAATTTATTTTCGTGGAAAAAAAATTGAGTTCTTCACGTAAAATAACAAAAAATTTTGTAATAAAATGATTTTTTTCCTTTTTTTATCCAGCAGTTGTTGAAATATATATCTTATTTGCTTGATTTTATTGAACGTAACACTTTATATTTGTTAGTATGCGCTTTAAAACTTGAAAGAAAACGTTTTACAGCTTTTTTATATAGCATTACTTTATGTATCTGATAGTTTAAAACTACAGTTTAATTCAGAATGTAGAAAAATTTCATTTTCAATATATTAAATCTTTTTCGTGAAGGAAAAAATGTGCTAATATAACAAGACAGAATGGATGTCAGGTTTAATACAATCGTGTTTCGTTGAAAAATAATTGAGTTCTTCACGTAAAGTAACCAAAAAATGTGGTAATAAAATGATTTTTTTCTTTTTTTTGGACTGCAGTTGTTGAAATATCAATGTTATTTGCTGGATTTTATTAAACAAAAAACTTTTTATTTGTTAGTATACGCTTTAAAACTTGAAAGAAAACGTTTTACAGCTTTTATTATATAGCATTTCTTTATGTAGCTGCTAGTTTTGAACTACGGTTTAATTCA
>NW_014571603.1:0-2057 GCF_001313835.1 Polistes canadensis
TATCATCATCATTATGCTATATGAGAAAAGTTTACATAGATGTAACTACGATAACTAATTTTATTATCGCTTACCGTTAAATAAAAAAACCTTGATTCCTATTAAAATTCGTATGTCGAAAGCAGTGACAGAAATAGAAGAAGGAAAACAGTTTTGATAATATAAATTCTACTATCGTATCACACGAAAAATCGCTCGAGTAATCGTTCATAGCTTATATTTTTATGACAAATTATCGTTGTCGTCACACCGAGAAAAGTTATTTTCCTCCGCCGCTTTTGCCACCGGCGACACCACTGACTCTGCCTACGGTGTACGGAAAAGTATTCGACGGCTGCGAAGATAAGGCCACACGTTTTTTACGACTCGTAAATAATATGTTGACCATGCTAAAGGCAAGACAGAAGAAAAACCTTTGCTGGGAAAAGAGTCAGAGGGATAAGGGTCAAACTTCGACAAGAAAGGGGAAAAGCCTTCGTAAGCTAGGCGGCAACGGTGGAACGGTGAGGCGGCAGAGGGTAAGGATCAATGAAATGACGTCATTTTCTGTTCTTTACTATTACTAGAAACGCTATTCTCTCTTACAACTGAATATTTCTTAATTTTATTCTTTTCAATAAGAACTCGTTTTTTTGTAGAATGCTAAATAAACGAAATTTATGAACTGCTGCTATTTCCACTTGTAGGTATATTCAAAATCCAGAGAAAGAAGATTGATTCGTCTATATTTTTTAGAACTATTCAGAAATCACGAAAGTATTCAATAAATATAGCAGAGAGTAGTTTCTTTCCAACAATCAAGCAGTTGAGACTTGTGTCTATAAAGGATCTGTTATCCATTTCTAACGGTAATTACACATATAGCTATAGCGAATGTTTATAAGAACTAGTTAACGGAGATATATAAAACCGCAGATAATATACACAGATAAAAAAAACTATAATTCTTGTACGAGTGTGAATCAAACAAGCATCAAGTAATTAGCGTTTTATACTTAAAGAAACAAATCATACACATTAAGGGACCCTAAAAAATTTAAGTAAAACTCTTCCATATTTAAATATACTCCATATAATACACTGAGACAACACGACAGAACATCTTTATTAGATATTACCAAAATAAGCAAAAGTTTGAATATCATCAAAATCATACAGAAAGCTAATATTTTAAAGAAAGATTTTTAAAATATTTGTAAATTTTGATTAGTCGAAAAAAACAGGAGCAACTTTTATATCGGAAAAACAAAATCATGATTCTCTTGAATCAGAAAAATGTTATGTTTTTTTTTTTTAACTCTCTATACTTCTTTACAATTTGTCCGTAGACATTTAGTGAGTTGGTATATAAGTGAAAAAAGATAGCAAGTGGACGGTCTCTTCAATGAGATATCGTCGCTATTGTCATTCATCTAATTTAGATTTAATTTTTTACTGGATCTCCTGGGTGGATTCTTTTAAGCCTTCTAGGGATATATTAGTGTAGTTATCGTTAGCTTGCAGGTTTATGTGCGTATCAATTTATCTTTTAAATTTTCAGGTTTTCTTGGTTATTTCTTCTTCTCTCATGGGAATATTTAAATCTATAGTTCCAGATTGGTTATGTTATTGTTTTGTAAATTATTAGTTTGTTCTATATGCTAAGTTTACCAGTTAGCTAATCAATTGTCTTCTGTTTAGACGCATTTGTTCAATTTTGGCATTTATATGCTTTTCAATGTGAGTTTTGAATCTAGATGTAGTTTCAAATACTTGACCGTCATTACTTGCAGAATAACTGTATTATATAGTTCTAGTTTTAGTATTTAGTTTTTCCTTAGGGGAAACGTAATATGTTTACACTTGGTACAGTTTACATTAATCTTCCCATAATGTAAACATTCTTCAAAAGAGTTGATTTGTTTTTGTAACGATTGAATTTCTTGTTTCGGATCCTTGTTTATKGTAAGCATTGCTGTTTCATCTGCAAATGTTAAGATTGTGCAGTTTGCGTTTATTGATATGTCTGCCGTATAGATGGTGTAGACAATTGGTACGAGGATACTTCCCTGCGGAAC
>NW_014571604.1:0-2053 GCF_001313835.1 Polistes canadensis
CCTGACGAATCCCTAAAGCAACCTTAAATTTCCAACCTTAAAGCAACTCCGACGTTCTAACACTGTCGCATCATCGAAGCATCCTTTACTTTCCAACCCAGACGCATCCCTAAAGCAACCTTGACGTTCAAACCCTAACGCATCCCCAAAGCAACCTTGACGTTCCAACCATTACGCATCCTTAAAGCAACCTTAACGTACCCACCCTGACGCATCCCYAAAGCAACCTCGACGTTCCCACCCTGACGCATCCTTAAAGCAACCCTGACGTTCCAATCCTGACGCATCCCCAAAGCATCCTTAACGTTCCAACCCTGACGCATCCTTTTTTTTTTTTTTTTTTTTTTTYGTCAGGGGGAAAACCTTCAATAGGCTCCTTGGGCCCGGTACCCAAGGGAGTGTCGGATTCTCACCGCCTAAAAATCCACCTGGTGCAAAGACATTCACTCGCTGGACAAAAGAAAGCGGATCCGTGATACTAATCACATTACAAACAAACCTATTCTTTCATCCCGATGAGCCTGGCCKGTTCGCCATACTCTAATCCTTATTTACGCATCACTCATACCTTATTTAATAAGAAACAAACTAATTAACTAACTAATAACTAATTAACTACTACTTATACTACATATTTACATATATGTACATACCCGACCATCCATCCCAAGATGCACTGGTCGGGCTCACTCATCCCATGCATCAGCAGGCTCATTCTTCTTTAAGGAGAAGCGACGTAATAGACCAGGTCAGGCGCGGTTAAAGCTGCCCAAAGCCCCGTTCGGGGGGGCCGCCTAGGAGCTACTCTCCTTTGCGACCCCGCACACACTCTTCTCCTATTGAAAAACATTCGCTCTCTCTCTCTCTCTCCGCGTCTTCCTTGGCCTTCATCACGAGTCCTGAAAAGGACTGGAATGCAGCCCACGCCCCCGGGGTATCTAGGGACAGCCTGACTATCCCAGGGAGAGTGAGCTGCACCCCCCCCCCCAACTATCTGACCAAGGATCCCCTCGCATTCGTCCACGCTGGGCATTCGATCAGAGTGTGTTCCGCATCGTCTCTATCCGCCCCGCAATGAAAGCACCGCAGGGAGTCCGTTCTTCTGATTCCATACAGGTACACGGGAAAGCAGCCATGGCCAGTCATCAGCTGAGTGGTGTGGCAGGTCGTACCTATCGAGTACGGCCTCCCAACCCACTAATTTAACCCGTCAGCAATGGCTGCCCTAACCCGCACCCCTGTCTCTCCTGTAACTCCTATCAACCCGATCTCCTCCTTATTCCATGCAACAATCGCCCCCATCCTGGCAAAAGCGCGCAGTGACCCTGACGCATCCTTAAAGCAACCCCGACGATCCACTCCTGACGCATTCCTAAAGCAACCCTGAGTTTCCAACTCTAACGCATCCCCAAAACAACCCTGACGTTCAAACCCAGACGCAACCTTAAAGCAACTTTGACGTTCAAACCCTAACGCATCCCCAAAGAAACCCTGACGTTTCCACCCTGACGCATATCTAAAGCAACCCCGACGTTCYAACCCTGACGCATTCCTAAAGCATCCTTGACGTTCAAACCCTAAAGCAACCCTGACGTTCCAACCCTTACGCATCCCTAAAGGAACCCCGAATTTCCAGCCCTGACGCATCGCTAAATCAAAACCGACGTTCCATCCTGACGCATCCCCAAAGCAACCCCGACGTTTTAATGCTGATCCATCCCTAAAGCAACCTTTACGTTCCAACCCTGACGCATTTCTAAAGCAACCTCGACGTTCCAACCCTGACGCATCGGAAAAGCTATTCGACGTTCCAACCCTGACGCATCCCTAAAGCAACATTGTCGTTCCAACCCTGACGCATCCCCAAAGCAACCTCGACGTTCTTACCCTGACGCATTCCTAAAGCAACTCCGACGTTCCAAACCTTACGCATTCTGCAAGCAACCCCTACGTTCCAAACCTGACGCATCTCTAAAGCAACCTAGACGTTTAAACCCTGACGTATCCCTAAAGCAACCCCGACGTTCCAACCCGGACGCATCCCTAAAGCAAC
>NW_014571605.1:0-1990 GCF_001313835.1 Polistes canadensis
AAGTATCTAAACATAGTTGTAATAAAATGATTTTTTCTCCTTCTTTGACTGCAGATGTTGAAATATAAATGTTATTTGCTTGATTTTATTGGATCTAAATTTTTCTTGTTGTTAGTATACGCTTTAATACTAAAAAGAAAACTTTTTACAGCTTCTGTTATATAGCATTTCTTTATGTATCTGATAGTTTTGAACTGCGATTTAATTCAGAAAGCAACGAAACTTTTTCTAAAATATATTAGAAATATTATACTGACGGTAAAATGTGCTATTCAAAACAAGACAGAGTCGATGTCAGCTTTACTACAATCGAGTTTCGGTGAAAAAGTATTGAGTTCTTTACGTAAAGTAACCATAAAATGTTGTAATAAAATTATTGTTTTCCTTTTTGTAGATTGCAGTTGTTGAAATATAAATGTTATTTGCTGGATATTATTAGACATAAAACTTTTTTTTTGTTAGTAAACGCTTTAAAACTTGAATGAAAACGTTTTACAACTTTTGTCATATAGCTTTTCTTTTTGTATCTGATAGTTTTTAACTACAGTTTAATTCAGAAAGTAGCAAAAATTTTTTTTTAAATATATTAAATCTTCTTTGTGAAGGTAAAAATGTGCTATTCGAAACAAGACAGAATTAATGTCAGCTTTACTACAATCGAGTTTGGTTGAAAAAAAATTGAGTTCTTCACGTAAAGTAACCAAAAAATGTTGTAATAAAATTTTTTTTTTCCTTTTTTTGGACTGCAGTTGTTAAGATATAAATGTTATTTGCATGATTTTATTAAACGTTAAACTTTTTATTTGTCACTATACGCTTTAAAACTTGAATGAAAACGTTTTACAGCTTTTTTTATATAGCATTTCCTTATGTATCTGATAGTTTTGAACTACGGTTTAAATCAGAAAGTAGCAAAAATTTTCTTCTAAATACATTTAAACATTTTTAGCGACGGTTAAAATGTGCTACTAGAAACAAAACAGATTAAATGTCAGGTATACTACAATCGAGTTTCATTGAAAAAGAATTGAATTCCTAACGTTAAGTACTAAAAAAATGTTGTAATAAAATGATTTCTTTCCTTTTTTTAAACAGCACTTGTTAATATATAAATGTTATTTGCTGGATTTTATTGAACGTAACACTTTTTATTTGTATGTATACGCTTTAAAACTTGAAAGAAAACTTTTTACAGCTTTTATTATATACCATTTCTTTATGTATCTGATAGTTTTAAGCTACGGTTTAAATCACAAAGTAGCGGATATTTCTTTCGAAATATATTGAAAAATATATAGTGACTGTAAAATATGCTATAAGTAACAACACAGAATAGATGTTATGTTTACTACAATCGAGGCTCGTTGAAAAATATCGAGTTCTTCACGTAAGGTAGCCAAAATATGTTGTAATAAAATGATTTTTTTCCTTTTTTTGGACTGGAATTCTTTAAATATAAATATTATTTGCTAGATTTAATTGAACGTAAATCTTTTTATTGGTTTGTAAACGCTTTAAAACTTAGAAGAAAACGTTTTACAGCTTTTGTTACATAGCATTTCCTTATGTATCTAACAGTTTTGAACTACAATTTAATTCAGAAAGTAGCAAAAATTTCTTTTTACGTGTATTAAATCTTTTTTGTGAAGGTAAAAATGTGCTATTAGAAAAAATTTAAAATGGATGTCAGGTTTACTAGAATCGAGTTTCGTTAAAAAAGAATTTAATTCTTCACGTAAAGTAACCAAAAAATGTTGTACTATAATGATTTTTTTTCTTTCCTTGGACTGCAGTTGTTTATATATAAATGTTTTTTGCAGGATTTTAATAAACGTTACACTTTTTATTTGTCAGTATGCGCTTTAAAACWAGGAAGAAAACATTTTACAGCTTTTTTTATATAGCAATTCTTTATGTATTTGCTAGTTTTAAACTACGGTTTTATTCAGAAAGCACCAAAAATTTTTCTTAAATATATTGCAAAATTTAT
>NW_014571606.1:0-2042 GCF_001313835.1 Polistes canadensis
CGCAAGCCTGGGGAATTGCAACTGCATTTCTGACGCAAGCCTGGGGAATTGCAACTGCATTTCTGACGCAAGCCTGGGGAATTGCAACTGCATTTTCGACGCAAGCCTGGGGAATTGCAACTGCATTTCTGACGCAAGCCTGGGGAATTGCAACTGCATTTTCGACGCAAGCCTATAGAATTGCAACTGCCTGTCTGACCCAGCCCTGGAGACTCGCAGTATCCTTACTGACCTTACCCGGAAGACTCGCAGTACCCTGACTTACCTAACCCTGAAGACTAGCAGTACCCTGACTGACTCAACCCTGGAGACTCGCAGTACCCTGACTGACCCAACCCTGGAGACACGCAGCCCCTAAATGACGCAACCCGAGAGACTCGCAGTCTCCTAAATGACGAAACCCGAGAGACTCGCATCTCCCTAAATGACGCAACCCGAGAGACTCCCATCTCCCTAAGTGACGCAACCCGAGAGACTCGCATCTCCCTAAGTGACGCAACCCGAGAGACTCGCAGTCCCCTAAATAACGCAACCCGAAAGACTCGCAGTTCCTTAAAAGACGCAACTCTGACGCAAACTTTACGCATCCCTAATGCAACCCTGACTGACGCAACCCGAGAGACTCGCAGTCCCCTTACTGGCGCAACTCGAGAGACTCGCAGTCCCCTGACTGACGCAATTTGGAAGCGTGCGATATTTTGTAAAACGTGTGTCAATTTGGAAGCGTGCGAGATCATGTGAAACGTGTGTCACTTAGGAAGCGTGCGAGAACTCGCGAAACGTGTCTCAATTTGGAAGCGTGCGAGATTTTTTGAAACGAGTTTTAATTTAGAAGCGTACGAGATTTCGGTAAACGCGTGTCAATTTGGAAGCGTGCGAGATTTCGTGAAACGTGTGTCAATTTGGAAGCGTGCAGGATCTCGTAAAACGTGTGTCAATTAGGAAGCGTGCGAGATTTCGTGAAACGTGCGTCACTTAGGAAGCGTGCGAGAACTCGTGAAACATGTCTCAATTTGGAAGCGTGCGAGATTTCTTGAAACGAGTTTCAATTTGGAAGCATGCGAGATTTAGTTAAACGCGAGTCAATTTTGAAGCGTGCGAGATTTCGGGAAACTTGTGTCAATTTGGAAGCGTGCGAGATTTCGTTAAACGCGTGTCAATTTTGAAGCGTGCGAGATTTCGTGAAACGTGTTTCAATTTGGAAGCGAGCAAGATCTCATAAAACGTGTGTCGATTTGGAAGCGTTTGAGATTATACGAATGCAATGAAAAGTGGGGAAACTGTGTGTAATGATTGGAGCGTGAATTGCATACTCTACGCATCGAGTGCCGGGACGAAGCGTGAGACACGCGTGCTTCTTTCTTTTGCTTGTAACCAAAGGAGCGCCAAAATCATTCTAACTCTCTAACCACGTCCATCGACAGCTGTCTCTTCTAGTAACTAAAGCATTGAGCTCGATCTATTCCGAATGAAACGAATATAGATAACGCTTTGTACWAGGAATAATATCCGAAAATATTAGAGAGAATGATTTTAATAAAAGATTCGATCATAATAATCATATCCTGAAACAAAATAAAATGAGAATTAATTAAATATATAATATAATGATTGAATAAATCCTAATACCTAATAAATAATAAAAGAGACATTAAAAAACATTATAAGATAATTAGTTTCTACGAAAGAAATGAAAAGATGAACGTGTGGATGATATGAAAATAATATGTTATTGGAGTGGGAGTTCGGTATTTTACTCTATCATGATTTTAAAATATTTTCTCTCTTTTAAATGAAATATCATTTAAAAGAAAATTTTGTTAATACTCGACCTATTTTTAGGAAAAAATATGTTCGATGTGTGGTGGGTGGTGTAGCAAATCCTACGATGGTAACCTGAAACATTCAGCAAACTATGTTAGTTACTTCTATTCTTAAGAAACCACTATAAATTATTGACGAGCAATGAAAAATCAAGCAATAAAAAATGACCAACAAGCTATTCTCAAAAGATTCAACCATGCTGTTGAATTTGAAAATAA
>NW_014571607.1:0-1966 GCF_001313835.1 Polistes canadensis
ATATAACAAAAGCTGTAAAACGTTTTTATTCAAGTTTTAAAGCGTATACTAACAAACAAAAAGTGTTATGTTCAATAAAATCCACCGAATAACATTTATATTTCAACAACTTTAGTCTAAAAAAAGGAAAAAAATCATCTAATTACAAAATTTTATGGTTAGTTAACTTGTAGAATTCAATCCTTTTTCAACAAAACTCGATTGTAGTAAACCTGACATCTATTCTGTCTTGTTTTAAATAGCAAATTTTTACATTCACAAAAAAAATTTAATATATTAAAAAAGAAGATTTTACTACATTCTGACATAAACCGTAGTTCAAAACTAGCAGATACATAAAGAAATGCTATATAACAAAATATGTAAAACGTTTTCTTTCAAGTATTAAAGCGTATACTAACAAATAAAAAGTGTTGCGTTTATTAAAATCCAGCAAATAACATTTATATTTCCACAACTGCAGTCCAAAAAAAAGGAAAAAATCATTTTGTTACAACATGTTTTGGTTAAATTATGTGAAGAACTTAATTCTTTTTCAACGCAACTCGATTGTAGTTAACCTGACATCTATTCAGTCTTGTTACTAATATCACATTTTACCTTCACAACAGATTTTTCAATATATTTTGGAAAAATTTTCGCTTTTTTCTGAAATAAACCGTAGTTTAAAACTATCAGATACATAAAAAAATGCTATAAAACAAATGCTGTAAAACCTTATCTTTCAAGTTTTAAAGCGTATACTAACAAATAAAAAGTGTTACGTTTAATAAAATCCAGCAAATAACATCTATATTTCTACAACTGCAGTCTAAAAAAAAGAAAAAAATCATTTTATTACAAAATTTTTTGGCTACTTAATGTGAGGAATTCCATTCTTTTTCAAGGAAACTCGATTGTAGGAAACCTGACATTCATTCTGTCTTGTTTCTAATAGCACATTTTTATCTTCGCAAAAAAGATTTAATGTATTAAAAAAGAAATTTTTGCTACTTTCTAAATTAAACCGTAGTTCAAAACTATCAGATACATAAAGAAATGCAATATACCAATAGCTGTAAAACGTTTTCGTCGCAGTTTTAAAGCGTATACTAACAAATAAAAAGTGTTACGTTTAATAAAAGCCATCGAATAACATTTATATTTCAACAACTGCAGTCCAAAAAAAGAAAAAAAATAACTTTATCACAAAATTTTATTGCTATTTTTGGTGAAGAACTCAATTCTTTTTCAACGAAAATCGATTGTAATAAACCTGACATATATTCTGTCTTGTTTCTAATAGCAAATTTTTACCTTCTCAAAAAAGATTTAATATATTTAAATAGAAATTTTTGCTACTTTCTGAATTAAACTGTAATTCAAATCTAGCAGATACATAAAGAAATGCAATATAACAAAAGCTGTAAAACGTTCTCGTTCAAGTTTTAAAGCGTATACTTACAAAAAAAAGTGGTATGTTAAATAAAATCCACCGAATAACAATTATATTTCAACAACTGCAGTCCAAAAAAAGAAGAAAAATCATTTTATTACAAAATTTTATTGTAATTTTACGTGAAGAACTCAATTCCTTTTTAACGAAACTCGATTGTAGTAAACCTGACATCAATTCTGTCTTGTTTCCAATACAAAATTTTTACCTTCACAAAAAAGATTTAATATATTAAAAAAGAAATTTTGGCTACTTTCTGAATTAAACCATAGTTCAAAACAATCAGATACATAAAGAAATGCTATATAACAAAAGCTTTAAAACGTTTTTTTTCAAGTTTTAAAGCGTATACTAACAAATAAAAAGTGTTACGTTTAATAAAATCCAGCAAATAACATCTATATTTCAATAACTGCAGTCCAAAAAAAAGAAAAAAACCATTTTATTACAACATTTTTTGGTTACTTTAAGTAAAGAATTCAATTCTTTTTCAACGAAACACGATTGTAGTAAACCTGACATCCATTCTGT
>NW_014571608.1:0-1979 GCF_001313835.1 Polistes canadensis
ATTTGAATAAAAGTAATAATCTTTTTTCATTTGAAAAAAAGTACACACAATATCAAATCTTTTTCTATCTGAATGTAAGTACTAAGCTTATTATATCTTTTTGTATTTAAATAAAAGTACTTAACTTATTAAATCTCTTTTTATTTTAATAAGAAAACTCAACTCGTTACCTATCTTTTTATTTGGACAAAATTACTTTGCATTTTTCACGTCTTAGTGACGATTTTGTATAGCGGGGCGTGTTGTCTAATGTTATTCATTATATAGGTATATTATACGAAAAATTTGAAATTCTTGTTACTTCCATATTATTACCTACACATATTACATATGCGTATAATATCATTGTATACTGTAGCTTTTTATATTTTAATACGTAATTTGTCAATTAGGAAAACATTACTTATCGTATGTTTACCAATACGATTATTTTAACTATAATAATTCAACTAACAGCATATACACTGTGAATTTTATTTGTATTTAGCGCTCTTATAAACGATTATCAATGGTTACTGTTTTTGACAACATAGGGTAATGGTGGAAACGTGTGTTGATTGTTGTTCATAGGGAAACCTGCATTACCTAAAACCGAAGTCGGTAAGCAAGTTTTTTGATAGATGAAAGTCGGTAATACCGACTTTGCGCTTCTACATTACCGACTTTGCGCTCCTACATTACCGACGTTTTTTATATTAACATTAGGTAATGTAACAATTACTATTAGCATTTTCTAATAATTAAATGATTGCAGCGGATAACATTTAATCAAAAAGTTATTCAAGAATAACTTTAATGATTATTGGCAGTCAATAGAACAAATAATTCTTATTATCACTAACATTATTATAAAATAATAATATAATCWTGCACCTAAATTCTTACGCTCGTGATAAAGGCACGTGTGGATTAAAAAGMAATCTCTTAGCTCGGGAATAACACGCACGTGCAGTTCCAAGAATTGCTGCTTGATAGTAACTAATATTTTTCCGAGGCCAATTCTATTCCCAGCTGACGCAGCAGTTTAGCGCTTGATAGTAACCAATATTTTTCCAAAGCAAATTTAATTTTCAGCTGACATAGCGGATTATCGCTTGATATTAACTGATATTTATTCGCACGTGCAAAACTAAGAAGTCGGCGCATTTCTTTCTCACGAGTTGGTGATGGTAGATATTGGAGGGATCATTTTGACGCGAGTGAAGGTAACTCCCACTCGGCCGTACTGGGGGCGACGTGGGGAGCCAAAAGACTCAACGCCGATACTCTACTAACAACCTCAAAACTATTCACTTGAAAATATAACCTTAAAAATATTTACCTTTTTTTAATAATATATACTTATACGTTTTGTGCCTAATGGTCTTTCTTCCTCTTAGAAAGCCTAAGACAACACTTAAAGATTTGTCTCCTTTATACGTTAAACAAGTGAAGTTTTTTTTACGATACTTTTTTTATTTAGTTAGCTAGGAAAATAGACTTCTCTATTATTTTGTGTAATCAGTTGTATAATTTTTATAAGAATATACTTTGGTTTTACCTGTGATAAAAGTGACATTATTCTAACGAAAAAACCCATATTACACAAAAATCCTGTGACCGTTTATTCGAGACAATCGATTCAGAAAAAGTTGGGACGGTGAATTATCAGGATTTAGCACAATTCGATCCAAAATTTATCTTAAAAATTCAACAAAAGTAAGTACATTTTATTCTTCTTTGAACTTACGTGTGCTGGCTCTTCTAGCCCGGATCCCTAGCAAAGTACCGGCTTTACGGACTGGCCGAAATTATGGCAAATTTTTGTAGACATGTTCGTTTAATTGCGGGAACGTCACATTCAAATAAAAAAAAATCTGATTAGGTAGGTTCTTTTACTCAAATAGAAAGAATATTGATGAGTTTAGTACTTTTATTTAAATAGAAAGGAATTTATTTTTTCATGTTCTTTATTTAAACACAAAAAGATTTCATGAGTT
>NW_014571609.1:0-1989 GCF_001313835.1 Polistes canadensis
CTATATTAGTCATACAGACAAAAGTGATACAATAGCCTGACATATAAATCGTCCAATTCGCAGATGCACTTTTTAATTGAATTCTATATTTATTTTGATCACAAATCTCTATTAATCGTTGCAATGAAATTAAATTTAAACGCGTGATTTTACATTTACATAAAATATATAAAAATGAAGAAATAGGAAAAGTACAAATATTATGTAACTACACAAAATAATATCTATAGTTTATTATGAAATACTTTTAAGCTACATTATATATAAAAGAAAAATTGCAAAGTTAATAAAATACGATCAAAATGACAAATTTTAAAGACGAAATAAGAAAAAATAAATTACTATAATATTTACCGAACGTTATTAAAGCTTCAAAATTTAATATTACGAAAATTTTAATATTTTTACTCTAACTAAAACACATATGCATCATTTTGACGATTAAGACACGAATTTGGTGTCCCAAGGAGATGGAATGGTCTAACATCTCCAATTACAAATACAAATTAATGACGAGCAAAAAAGTAGTATAATAAAATATAAAATATGACTAGAGAGCTATTTTTTACAAGTTCGAACTTGCTGTTGAACCTTTGAAAATAACTCAATAGTTTGTGTAGTTGCCCACTTGATACCACATTTAAGTGGGGGCCTCTTCGGCATTAGCCTCTTCTTTCTTCATCCCTGAAAACTGAATTGAACATTTTCTACGTGCGAATAGGATAAGATCTCTCATACTTTTTTTTGTAAATTAACTTGTATTTTGTTTGATAATTCTAATTCTTGATTATTAAAAAAATAATTTAGATTTTCCCTTTTAGTTATTCAAGCTCGTGGGCCATCAATGAACTTAGAGTTCATTGGCTTATACACGAGCACATTTAAACGAATGTCCAAGCAGATAATTATCGATGACCTAATAACACGTCGCACTTTTAATATCAAAAAATAAAATAGAATTCAAATAAATAATGCAATAAATGTTATGTATTTTTTTGCACAATATTCATTTCATTCATTCGTTTTTTGAATTATATCTAATATTTCTAATTAAGAAAATCGCGATTGTGTGAAGTGCTAATATTATAATACTTAAAACTAAGAATCAAATGGATCAAAGTATTTGCGAATTTGTTCGACTCTATCTCGTTCGAGATARAATCGAAATAGAAATAAATCTTTCAAATCGTTGCAAATTCCTTTGAATCTCATGATACATAATAAAAATTACAGAAGAGTCACAAAATAAATTTACAAAGCAAGAATAATAAAATGAATAAAAAAAAAATTCTTATAACAATTCTGTATAAACCCGGAGGCCGAATTTTCACTCCGGAATGGAAATAAACCTAATGCCTTCTCCGAGCCCTACCTACTTAAAATTAAAATGTTCACATTCGCTCAGAGAAGTATGCTACCTGCCTGCCAATTACCCGTATTTAAAAAGAACAAACATACATACATACCCACCCACTCACTCTACGATTCTCTCACATACCACCAGGGTGCAAAAGCCTAAACTAGAGAGCATGCCCCGGGGCACCTTCGACACCCTAGTTCAACCAAGTTTTCTAAACTTATGGGAGTACGTACCAATGCTGTAATCGTCTGCCACGGCTAGTGATTATTGCATAAATGACTAATGCAAAAATACAAGTATAAACTAGTATATATGCATACTAGTTATATACGAGTATATTAYARTTTCCACAAATAAATGCGGTAAACTCTACTATGCAAAACGATTATCAAAAAAAATAAAATTAGAAATATTTATTATAAATATAAAAATACAGACACACGTATTTTTCATATCACACGTGATATGTAGAAGTAGTGCTCTCAGTATTAAATGATGTATTAATTAAAAAATATCGCGAAACGATGTACAGTACACACTACCKAATACGCACAYAYAGGTGTAAAGTAMATCGTGCAACCACTAGCACAATAACAGCCGCCAATAGGGGAAAAACTTAAAAATAAACC
>NW_014571610.1:0-2028 GCF_001313835.1 Polistes canadensis
AACGTATAATAACTTGTCCTTTAATTCACGTTAGTCGAATTTAACATGACCTCGTTCGTTCCAAGCGAATTTTCTATCCTTTTTTTTTTTTTTTTTCTTTTTTTTCTCTTTTCTCCGATTCTATCTATCTCTTACTTCTTATTTCCCATCTCTTTCTCCATTCGGTTAGCTATTTTCCAGGAGCTTCGATCTATTCAATCTCGATGCAAAGGCGATCTCACGTGCAGTAATAGCTTGTCAGCCGCACCGAGCTTGCAGCTGATAAACGGTAGCCTCCCTGGGCAATCCTTTTTTAAGGTTCTCTGCTACGAATGCGTTTCACCTTTTCCTTATTCCTTCTACTTCTTTTTCTTCCCCCTCTTCCTATTTTTTCTTTCTTTTTTTTCTTTCATTCTCTAACTTACGTATTCAGTAGTAGTCCTTCCACGAGCTTGCTGTGTAACCTATTATTCTCGATTATATCCTAACTAACTCTATTCTTGCTTTTTTTTCTAATTTACCAAGCTTACGAATAATTTTGATGACCCCCCTACGAAAACTACCCCTTCTTTATTTTCCTATGTGTAATTTGCATTTTATTGAAAATAAAGTATATATATTTTTTCTCTCTCTCTCTCTCTCTCTCTTTTTTTCATTTTTTTTTTTTATTTCGTTGTTTAACATTTTTTTTTCTTCACCATTGCTGTGAAATATTGGATACCTTAGTAAATATTTGAACGTTCTAGGGCATAACGCGATGCATCGTTTATTTACAACATGCCGATCTCGCACGGCTTTCCTCGCTGGTTGGATTTTTTTTTTTCTTTTTTCATTTTTCATTTCTTTTTTTTTTCTTCTTTCTCTCTTCCTTTTTTTTTTTATTTTTTTATTTCTCACAAAAATATACGACTATTTATTTCGCATTTACCCGAAAAATCGATATTGCAACGTAACACAGCGCAGCATACACGTTTCGAATTCGCTATTAATTAAATCATAAATATCGATTGATTTAAAATACACGATTTTGAGTTAGACCGAAATAATCAATAATTTTTTTAATACATAACACATCTCGATTTACCTTATATTATTATTTCGTAAACGTTCAATTGGATTGAAACGTGAACGATCCTATCAATTCTCTCGATTTTTTTCCTTTCTTCCCTTTCTATTCTCATTCTGTCTTTTTTTTTTTTTTGTTCTTTTCTATTTTCTCTTTTTTCCTTGGTTCTTTTCGTTTCCCTTCTCGCGTAGGACGACGGAGACCATTGAAAATTTCGTCTCACGTACGGGGTCGCGCAGCCGAAAATAAATTCAAACGACCCGTAGAGAGGACCAAGAGAAATAAAGAGAGAAAGAGATAGATAGATAGATAAAGAGAAAGAGGGAAATAGAGAAAGAGAGAGAAAGAAAGAAAAGAGAAAGAGAACAGAGAAAAGACAGAGCCGACTCGCGAGACCAATATTCCCGATAGCACCAGGGTAAGATGGACGTTTTCTCATTTCCGAGGAGCGACCCTTTGGCCAGATTCTCGTGACCATCCATCGTTTGTCTTCCGTGAGAGATGTCATCCTCGAAAATAAAGAGAAAGGGAGAGAGAGAGAGAGAGAGAAAAATAGAGAGAGAAAGGAAAGGTTTCTGGCAGAATGAAACCACGGTACGACGTTAACGGCGATTATATCTCCATTATGTTCGACAATTTTCAGAAAAATGAACGAACATGAGGTTGCACGTTTCTTCGTTCTCTCTCTTTCGCTCTTTTTATATTTTCTCTCTCTCTCTCTCTCTTCGTGATTCTATGTAATCTCGTAGGATGGATTTTTAACGTAACGAGATATAAAAACTTAGATCACACAAACGATGTTGTTTTTTAAATATTTCGAATGAAATTCTTACAAATTTGATGCGTACGTCTGTATCTTTCTTTCTTTTTTTTTTTTTTTTTTTTTTTTTTTACAGAGATAATGCGTTTAATATTAAAGGATAATAAAAATGGAAAATGTTATATATTTGATGAATCGATATACAATCGTTATTGCAATATCA
>NW_014571611.1:0-1939 GCF_001313835.1 Polistes canadensis
TACAGCTTTTGTTATATAGCATTTCTTTATGTATCTAATAGTTTTAAACTACAATTTAATTCAAAAAGTAGCAAAAATTTCTCTTTACATATATTTATATATTTTTAGCGACGGTTAAAATGTGCTACTAGAAAATAAACAGAATGAATGTCAGGTTTATTACAATCGATATTCGTTGAAAAAGACTTGAGTTCTACACGCAAAGTAACCTAAAACTGTTTTAATAGAATGATTTTTTTCCTTTTTTTGAACTGCAGTTTTTGAATAATAAATGTTATTTGCTGGATATTATTAAACGTCACACTTTATATTTGTTAACATACGCTTTAAAACTTAAAAAAAAAAACGTTATACAGCTTTTGTTATATAGTACATCTTTATGTATCTGATAGTTTTGAACTACGGTTTTATTCAGAAAGTAGCAAAAATTTGTTTTTAAATATATTTATATATTTTTAGCGACGGTTAAAATGTGCTAATAGAAACAAAACAGAATGGATGTTAGGTTTATTACAATCGATTTTCGTTGTAAAAGAATTGAGTTCTTCACGTACAGTAACCAAAAAATGTTGTAAAATAATAATTTTTTTCCTTTTTTTGAACCGCAGTTGTTGAAATATAATGGTTTTTTGCTGGATTTTATAAAATAACACTTTTTATTTGTTAGTATACGCTTTAAAACTTGAAAGGAAGCGTTTTACAGCTTTTGTTATATAGCATTTCTTTATGTATCTGATAGTTTTCTACTAATATTTAATTTATAAAGCAGCGAAAATTTTTTTAAATACATTGAAAAATTTATAGTGACGATAAAATGTGCTATTAGAAACATAACAAAATGGACGTCAGGTTTACTACAATCGACTTTGGTAGAAAAAGAATTGAGTTCTTCACGTTTAGTAACCAAAAAATGTTGTAATAGAATGATTTTTTCCCGTTTTTTGAACTGCAGTTTTTAAAATATAAATGTTATTTACTGGATTTTATTAAACGTAACACTTTTTATTTGTAAGTATTCGCTTTAAAACTTAAAAGAAAACGTTGTACAGCTTTTGTTATATAGCATTTCTTTATGTATCCAATAGTTTTAAAGTACGGTTTATTTCACAAAGTAGCAAAAATTTCTTTTTAAATATAATAAATCTTTTTTGTGAAGGTAATATTGTGCTACTAGAAACAAGACAGAATAGACGTCAGGTTTACTACAATCGAGTTTCGTTGAAAAATGAATGACTTCTTCACGTAGAGTAACCAAAAAATGTTGTAATAAAATGATTTTGTTCTTTTTTTTGAACTGCAGTTGTTGAAATATAAAGGTTATTTGCTGGATTTTATTAAAATAACACTTTTTATTTGTAAGTATACGCTTTAAAACTTAAAATATAACGTTGTACAGCTTTTGTTATATAGCATTTCTTTATGTATTTAATAGTTTCGAAATACGGTTTAATTCATAAAGTAGAAAAAATTTCTTTTTAAATATATTAAATCTTTTTTGTGAAGGTAAAAATGGGCTATTAGAAACAAGACAGAATGTACGTCAGATTTACTACAATCGAGTTTCGTTGAAAAAGAATTGAGTTCTTCACGTACAGTAACCAAAACATGTTGTAATAAAATAATTTTTTTCTTTTTTTTGAACTGTAGTTGTTGAATTATAAATGTTACTTGCTGGATTTTATTGAACGTTACGCTTTTTATTTGTTAGTATACGCTTTTAAACTTGAAAGAAAACGTTGTACAGCCTTTGTTATATAGCATTTCTTTATGTATATAATAGTTTTAAACTACGGTTAAATTCAAAAAGTAGCGAAAATTTTATTTTAAATATATTGAAAAATTTATAGTGACGGTAAAATGTTTTATTAGTAACAAGACAGAATAAATGTCAGGTTGACCAGAATCGAGTTTTGTTAAAAAAGAATTGAATTCTTCACGT
>NW_014571612.1:0-1925 GCF_001313835.1 Polistes canadensis
ACGTTAAGTTACCAAAAAATGTTGTAATAAAATGACTTTTTTCTTATTTTTAGATTGCAGTTGTTGAAATATAAATGTTATTTGCTGGATTTTATTGAACGTAACACTTTTTATTTGTTAGAATACGCTTTAAAACTTTAAAGAAACCGTTTTGCAGCTTTTGTTATATAACATTTCTTTATGTATCTGCTAGTTTTGAAATTCGGTTTATTCAAAAAGTAACAAAAATTTCTTCTTTAATATATTAAATCTTTTTTGTGACGGTAAATTGTGCTATTAGTAACAAGGCAAAATATATTTCAGGTGTACTACAATCGAGTTTCGTTAAAAAAGTATTGAATACTTCACATTAAATAACCATAAATTGTTGTAATAAAAGGATTTTTTTTCTATTTTTATACTGCATTTGTTAAAATATAAATGTTATTTGCTGGATTTTATTCTACGTAACACGTTTTATTTGTAAGTATACGTTTTATAACTTAAAAGAAAACGTTTTACAGCTTTTGTTATATAGCATTTCTTTATGTATCTGGTAGTTTTTAACTGCGGTTTAATTCAGAAAGGGCAAAAATTTCTTTTTATATACAATAAATCTTTTTTGTGAAGGTAAAAATGTGCTATTAGTACAAGATAGAATAAATGTCAGGTTTACGACTATCGAGTTTTGTTGAAAAAGAAATGAATTCTTCACGTAAAGTAACAAAATAATTGGTTAATAGGATGATTTTTTTTCTTTGTTTGGACTGCAGTTTTTACAATTTAAATGTTATTTGCTGGATTTTATTGATTGTAACACTTTTTATTTGTTAGTATGCGCTTTAAAACTTGAAAGAAAACGTTTTACAGCTTTTTTTATACAGCATTTCATTATGTATCTGCTAATTTTGAACTACGGTTTAATTTAGAAAGTAGCGAAAATTTCTTTTTTTTAATATATTTAAACATTTTTAGCGGCAGTTAAACTGTGCTAAAAGAAACAAAACAGATTAAATGTCAGGTTTACTAAAATCGTATATCGTTAAAAAAGAATTGAATTCTTTACGTAAAGTAAATTAAAAATGTTGTAATAGAATGATTTTTTCCCTTTTTTTGTACTGCAGTTGTTAAAATATAATAGCTATTTGCTAGATTTTATTAAACGTAACACTTTTCATTTGTTAGTATGCGCTTTAAAACTAAAAAGATAACGTTTTACAGCTTTTTTTATATAGCATTTCTTTATGTGTCTGCTATTTAGGAACTACGGTTTAATTTAGAAAGTAGCAAAAATTTGTTTTTTAATATATTATATCTTTTTTGTGAAGGTAAAAATGTGCTTTTAGTACAAGATAGAATGGATGTAGGGTTTACTACTATCAAATTTTGTTGAAAAAGAAATGAACTCTTCACGTAAAGTAACAAAATAATTGGTTAATAGGATGATTTTATTCCTTTTTTTGGACTGCAGTTGTTAAAATATAAATTTTATTTGCTGGATTTTTTTGAACGCAACACTTTTTATTTGTAAGTATACGCTTTAAAACTTAAAAGAAAACGTCTTACATCTTTTGTTATATAGCATTTCTTTAAGTATCTGAAAGTTTTGAACTACAGTTTAATTCAGAAATAGCGGAAATTTCATTTTAAATATATTTAAACATTTTTAGCGACGGTAAAGATGTGCTACTAGAAACAAAACAATATAAATGTTAGATTTACTACAATCGTATATCAATAAAAAAGGAATTGAATTCTTCACGTAAAGTAACCAAAAAATGTTGTATTAAAATGATTTTTTGCCTTTTTTTAGACTGCAGTTGTTGAAATATAAATAGTATTTGCTATATTTTATTGAACGCAACACTTTTTATTTGTTAGTATACGCTTTAAAACTGGAAAGAAAACGTTTTCAAGCTTTTGTTATATAGCATTTCTTTATGTAT
>NW_014571613.1:0-1938 GCF_001313835.1 Polistes canadensis
AAAGTAGCAAAAATTTCTTTCTAGATATATTTAAACATTTTAGTGAAGGTAAAAATGTGCTATTAAAAATAAGACAGAATATAAATCAGGTTTACTACAATCGAGTTTCGTTAAAAAAAATTGAATTCTTCACGTCAAGTTACTAAAAAATATTGTCATAAAATGATTTCTTTCTTTTTTTTAGGAGTGCAGTTGTAGAAATACAAATGTTATTTGCTGGACTTTATTGAACGTAACACTTTTTATTTGATGGTGTACGCTTTAAAACTTAAAAGAAAACGTTTTACAGCTTTTTTTATATAATATTTTTTTAAGTATCTGCTAGTTTTGAACTACAGTTGAATTCTGAAAATAGAAAAAATTTTTTTTTGAATATATTAATTCTTTTTTGTGAAGGTAAAAATGTGCTATTAGAAACAAGGCAGAATGAACGTCAGGTTTATTACAATCGATTTTCATTGAAAATGAATTGATTTCTTCCTGTAAAGTAGCCAAAAAATGATGTTATAAAATGATTTTGTTCCTTTTTTTGGACTCCAGTTGGTGAAATATAATTTTTATTTACTTGATTTTATTGAACGTAACACTTTCTACTTGTAATTATACGCTTTAAAACTTGAAAGAAAACGTTTGCAGCTTTTGTTATATAGCATATCTTTATGTATCYGATAGTTTTAAACTACGGTTTTATTCCCAAAGTAGCAAAAATTTTTTTCTAAATATATTTAAACATTTTTAGCGACGATTAATATGTGCTACTTAAGACAAAACAGAATGGATGTCAGGTTTAATACAATCGATTTTCGTTGAAAAATAATTGAATTCTTCACGTAAAGTAACAAAAAAATGTTGTAATAAAATGATTTCTTTCTTTTTTTTTGGATTTCAGTTGCTGAAATACAAGTGTTATTTGCTGGATTTCATTGAACGTAACACTTTTTATTTGCTGGTATGCGCTTTAAAATTTAAAAGAAAACGTTTTACAGCTTTTTTATAGAGAATTTCTATATATATCTAACAGCTTTGAACTACGGTTTAATTAAGAAAGTAGCAAAAATTTTTTTTTAAATATATTAAACCTATTTCGTAAAGGTAAAAATTTGCTATTAAAAACAAGACAAAATGGACGTCAGGTTTACTACAATCGAATTTCGTTGAAAAAGAATTAAGTTCTTCACGTACAGTAAACAAAAAATTTTTTAATAATATGATTTTTTTCGTTTTTTTGGAATGCAGTTATTAAAATTTAAATGTTATTTGTTTGATTTTAATGAACGTAACATTTTTTATTTGCTAGTATGCGCTTTAAAACTGGAAATAAAACGTTTTACAGCTTTTTTATTATAGCATTGCTTTATGCATTTCCTAGTTTTGAACTACGGTTGATATCAGAAAGTCGCTAAAATTTCGTTCTAAATATATTAAATCTTTTTTGTAAAGGAAAAAATGTGCTATTAGAAACAAGACAGAATGGATGTCAGGATGACTACAATCGATTTTCGTTAAAAAAAAATTGAATTCTTCACATATAGTAACTAAAACATTTTGTAATAAAATTATTTTTTTCCTTTCTTTGGACAGCAGTAGTTAAAATGTAAATGGTATTTGCTGGATTTTATTGAAAGTAACACTTTTTATTTGCTGGTATGCGCTTTAAAACTTATAAGAAAACGTTCTACAGATTTTGTTATATAGCATTTCTTTATGTATCTAATAGTTCTAAACTACGGCCTAATTAAGAAAGTAGCAAAAATTTCTTTCTTAGTATATTTAAACATTTTTTGCGACGGTTAAATTGTACTACTAGAAATAAAACAGATTAAATGTCAGTTTTACTACAATCGGGTTTCTTTGAAAAAGAATTGAATTCTTCGCGTTAAGTAACCAAAAAATGTTGTAATAAAATAATTTTTTTCCTTTTTTTGAACTGCAGTTGTT
>NW_014571614.1:0-1954 GCF_001313835.1 Polistes canadensis
ATTCTTATTTTCATATGCTACAAAAATGCAAATATCGATGGTCGTTYATGAGWGCAMCYATTAGATAAAAKTGCAAWTTATACAATATGTAGAGAAAAACATCGCGTACTAAAATATTAGGATACAAAACAATAAAGATACAAATTTGTTAATGAAGAAAAAGCCAATATTAACGCTAAATATATAGAATTATGACAAAATAGATTCACTATAAATACTTGAATTTTTGAAATTAGTTGTCACTATGACGGGACACCTCCCCCCTTTAAGAGAAGCACGTAGAAATTCATTTTCTACTGCTTCGTAATGAGCGAAATTTCCGAAGGATTTCGTCGTCCGCATAAAACCGCAATTTTTACTGGGTGATTCCTCGGTTTGCGAGCTGCTTGTAGCCGTAGTTGGTTGATTGCCACCAACTAAACTGTTTACTGTTTCAGACTGCTCCGTGGTGATTTTACGGAGTTCGGTTTCGGTTGATGCAGCCCGGCGATCCCTACTGTTCCCTAACTGGAGAAGTAGGCCCGTTATTGAGTCCCAAATATCACCTAATAGATGGATGCTCCACCCATATACCGTGTGTAGGGCGTAACCACGCAAGATGGAATCAACGACCAATTTTATTATATAAAATATAAACATTACCCTCAGTATTGCCGCACTGACTGACCCGAATTTCAAAAGTCCGTTCCACACTTTCGAGGTAACACTCTCCGCAAGTTTGGTAAATTCGTTTTTACTCACAAAGTTCATAAAATTTAATGTTTCTGTTTGCACTTTTTGACCGGTTGCCCCCCTGGCAATAYTGTTYAGTATAGARGGCTGTTCTATAGGGAACATTACGTGGTCCCTAAGATTGTCCAGATCCGCCTGTGTGTAWATACCACTGGTTTCCAAGGATCCCGCGTCGGTATATTTCCACATCACTTCCGTGTCTGGTTCCAAAACTTGCGGATCCTTCACGTAAGTTGGCTTTTGCACCAACTGGTACCAAACACCTTCAACCAGATATTCTTGTGGTAGTAGTGCGCTGCAGGATTCTTCRGTGCCCTTACCCACCCAAATTCTGGATTTTGGCCTAAGGAACATGCTGGTTTTTTGATATGTCACTAGGAGTTCACGATACCATTTTCCCGCGTGTCCAACCCTTACAGGAACCGGTGTGCATTTGATAATATGTGCAACTTCACCGCCTATCACTGCCATGTATCCCGGTTTTTTCATTACCGTCTACGCAAAGACATCAGGAAGGATCGCGGCTAAGGCCAACGCATTTCTGATTATTTGCTGTTCCAGATTACATCTTTGTTGTAGTACACTGTGGTATAGAGCCTCCAACTRGCCACGATGATGCCTTTCAACATACACAAATTTCGAGTTCACGTAGGCGAACARATCCATATTGTTAGGTGTTATTTTCGCCTTTGATGTGAACGTTCTTCCCCGCTGTGTTTCTAAAATGAACAGCCTCAGATGTTCTGTCGTGATCMAACTATACCCACAGAGATGGTGTTCTCCCTTGCCCATTAATGCGAAAGTCGTATCCCCCTCTGTCACAGTATATATTGTTGACAGTAGTGAAACGGTAACAGGCGAAACTTTTTTTGTTGCTGTTCCTTCGTATAAAGCTGTGTATTGTTCGAAGTTGCACGCCGATTTAGGAATTATTGTCCAAAATGCACTCCCGTCTTCGTCCGTGAGGCATGTTCTCTCCGAAAAGGTGCACCGCACATTTCCCCGTAGTGAGATTACATTATCCTTCACTCTCACTGTTCCCGTAGATGTTCTTATATTTGTTCGTACTACACTTTGCACTACCACACCGTCCCATGTTCCGTCGGTATCTGCGTATAGTGTACCGAGGCACTTACCGTCGGTGGCTATGGAGCCTGGTAATGTAACACTCCGAAAATCGGTCGTATTTACCCGAAGTCTAGTCAATTGAGTGAACGAATTT
>NW_014571615.1:0-2009 GCF_001313835.1 Polistes canadensis
GTTTCAAATTGGTATGCGTGGGAGGGACGAAAAATCGGAAATATAATCCTTCAATAGGAAAAACTGAAATGGGAAGGAATGTCTGCACCCTTTGAATATGAATTTTTTTTTTAGCTTGCACTTATTTTCGTTTCTTCTTTGATTCCTTTCGAACAACGGCAACTGTAATATAATCGTCAAAATATATATGTTATTAATTATCGTTCGAAACGAAAGGTATTCTTTTTTTCACATTAAATCGACTCTTTTCCCAAACAACTCTTCATTTTTACATATTTTTTTAACTAATTTAACAAATATTAAGCAACTTGATATATATTTCATCTAATTTTACATAATTTTTTTAAATATATTTATATATTCTTTTTATTTTTTTTAAATTTCTTTGTATATATTATTTTTTTATTTATATTTATTATTTTTATCTATTTATTTATATTTTATTTTATTTATCTATTTATATATATGTTATTTATATATATTTATTTTTATATATTTATTATATATTTTAATTTATTTATTTATATTTATTTTTTTATATTATTTATATTTCTTTATTTATTAATATTTATTTCTTGTTATTTAACAATGGGTAAATTCCGTCAATGTACAAATAAACAAAATAATCAAAATACACAAACGATTGTCCGAAACACTATTGTGACATAATCGAAATATTCTAAACGAAATTAAACGTATCTCGTTTTAATGATTTATAAGAAGCGTACAGAGTACACTTGACAATTTTGTTCTAAAATAAATAAATAATGAAAATTATAACCTACAATTACATGCATAGCCCGTAGTACAGCGAAAATAAAATTCTTTCTTATCTGTTCGATATTGGCCTTTTTATTTCATGCGTACATATTATTTACGTACTTCTGGAAACTTAACTCGAAACTTTTGGAACGTAAATCGTAGGTTAAGGAGTTAAAGGTGCACATAGCAATCTTCGTAGATAAAATTTCTTATCGTTCGACTAACACATAAGAGACGAGTCGTCATTATAGTTTTATTAGTAAGAATTTTTCTTTGAAAAATAACAATTTAAGTAAACAAACCAATTGAGTCTCACTCGTTCACACAACATTATATATATATTTTCTTTTCTTTTCTTTACAATTTACTTTTTCCGATAATCAAAACTTTTAAACTTGGAAAATTTGTTTTATAATTAACGAACAATTTGATACCTTTGAATTATCGCAATAACTTTGATGTTTTTTGTTTTCAATCTTATTCTCTTTCACACTCTGTTTACCCGAGCGTATTGTTCTTTGTGGGAAATTTTCCTATTTTCACCATCGTCGATTTTCCAAGTGCTTTTGGTAAATGAACAAAAATTACTCAGATAAAAACTGAAGCCACCGTACAGGTGTCTACCAGTACATCTGTTTCTAAGAACGTTCAACGCTCTCATTTATATTTGACTCTACCGGCAGTAGTATCTTTCGTGACGTAAACATTATCATTGTCATTATCAGAAAGCTTCCTCGGAAAGACATAATTAAAATTCGTCCTTGAATTGTACACTCCTACGTATTTGTACTTATGTATTCGTGTGTTTAAGTGCATGAATGTTTAATTTCAATCAATTTATACCTCTCTGCATAAATTTTGCTCGATAACTTCTCAAATAATAATAATAATAATAAAAATAATAATAAAAATAATAGCAAAACAAAATTACCAATCTTATTATTTTTTTCTTTTCTTTTTTCTTACGATTCGTTCGATCATGTTTTTTATTTATTAAAAGTTTTTAAATTACCTTCCTCGTGTAACGTTTTTAAGACGAGCTTTATAAAAAGAACAAAAGAAACAACGTGACAAAGCATCTCTGCAAATACGAGAAACACGTCAAACAAGTGTTCCGACGCAGTTTCCTTTGATCATTTTCAAATCCTCCTTCTTTCTTGTTATCTACAAAGATCATGCTCTTTCGACGGATGTAGTCTAACCATATATGTGTGCCAGTGTGTGTGTGTGTGTGTGTGCTTATATAC
>NW_014571616.1:0-1904 GCF_001313835.1 Polistes canadensis
AATGATTTTTTTCCTTTTTTTGAACTACAGATGTTGAATTATAAATGTTATTTGCTGGATTTTATTGATCGTAACACTTTTTACTTGTTAGTAACCGCTTTAAAACTTAAAAGAAAACGTTTTAAAGCTTTTGTTATATAGCATTTCTTTATGTATCTGATAGTTTTGAACTACGGTTAAATTCAAAAAATAGCAAAAATTTCTTTCTAAATATATTTAAACATTTATAGCGACGGTAAGAATGTGCTACTAGAAACAAAACAGAATGGATGTCAGGTTTATTACAATCGATTTTCGTTGAAAATGTATTGAGTTCTTTACGTAAAGTAACCAAAAAATGTTGTAATAAAACGATTTTTTTTTTTCTTGGACTGCAGTTGTTGAAATTTAAATGTTATTTGCAGGATTATATTAGACATAACACTTTTTATTTGTTAGTATACGCTTTAAAACTTGAATGGAAACGTTGTACAGCTTTTGTTATATAGCATTTCATAATGCATCTAATAGTTTTAAGCTACGGTTCAATTCAGAAAGTAGATAAAACTTCTTTTTAAATATATTACATCTTTTTTGTGAAGGTAAAAATTTGCTATTAGAGACAAGACTGAATGGACGTCAGGTATACTACAATCGAGTTTCGTTGAAAAAGAATTAAGTTCTTCACGTTAAGTAATCAAAAGATGTGGTACTAAAACGATTTTTTTTCTTTTCTTGGACTACAGTTGTTGAACTATAAAAGTTATTTGCTAGATTTTACTAAACGTTACACTTTTTATTTGTTAGTATTCACTTTAAATCTTGAAAGAAAACGTTGTACAGCTTTTGTTATATAGCATTTCTTTATGTATCTAATAGTTCTAAACTACGGTATAATACAGAAAGTTGCAAAAATTTCTTTTAACATATATTTAAACATTTTTAGCGACGGTTAGAATGTGCTACTAGAATCAAAACAGAATAAACGTCAAGTTTACTACAATCGAGTTTCGTTGAAAAAGAATTGAGTTCTTCACGTTAAGTAATCAAAAAATGTTGTAATAAAATGATTTTTTTCCTGTTATTAGACTGCAGTTGTTGAAATATAAATGTTATTTGCTGGATTTTATTGAACGTTACAATTATTATTTGTTAGTATTCGCTTAGAAACTTAAAGAAAACGTTTTCCAGCTTTTGTTATATAGCATTTCTTTATGCATCTAATAGTTTTGAATTACGGTTTAAGTAAGAAAGTAGCAAAAATTACTTTTTATATATATTAAATCTTTTTTTTGAAGGTAAAAATTTGCTATTAGAAACAAGACAAAATGAACGTTAGGTTTACTACAGTCGAGTTTCGTTTTAAAAAAATTTAGTTCTTTACGTAAAGTAACCAAAAAATGTTATAATAGAATGATTTTTTCCTTTTTTATGGACTGCAGTTGTTGAAATATAAATGTTATTTGCATGATTTTATTTAAAGTAACACTTTTTAATTGTTAGTATAACCTTTAAAACTTGAAAGAAAACGTTTTACAGCTTTTGTTATATAGCATTTCTTTGTGTATCTAATAGTTTTGAATTACGGTTTAATTCAGAAATTAGCGAAAATTTCTTTTTAGATATATTAAATTGTTTTTGTGAAGGTAAAAATGTGCTATTAAAAACAAGACAGAATGGACGTCACGTTTACTAGTATCGAGTTTCGTTGAAAAAGAATAGAGTTCTTCACGTACAGTAACCAAAAAATGTGGTAATAAAATGATTTTTTTCCTTTTTTTGGACTGCGGTTACTGAAATATAAATGTTATTTGCTGGATTTTGTTGAACATAACACTTTTTATTTGTTAGTATACGCTTTAAAAATTAAAAGAAAACGTATTACAGCTTTTGTTATATAGCATTTCTTCATGTATCTATTAGTT
>NW_014571617.1:0-1888 GCF_001313835.1 Polistes canadensis
TAGCACATTTTTACCTTCACAAAAAAGATTTAATATGTTTAAAAAGAAATTTTTGCTACTTTCTAAGTTAAACCGTAGTTCAAAACTAGTAGATACATAAAGAAATGCTATATAACAAAAGCTGTAAAACGTTTTCTTTCAAGTTTTAAAGCGTAGACTAACCAATAAAAAGTGTTACGTTCAATAAAATCCAGTAAATGACATTTATATTTCAACAACTGCAGTCCAAAAAAAGGAAAAAATCATGTAGTTGCAACATTTTTTGGTTACTTTACGTGAAGAACTCAATTCTTTTTCAACGAATCTCGATTGTTGTAAACTTGACATCCATTCTGTCTTGCTTTTAATGGCACATTTTTACCCTTACAAAAAAGATTTAAAATGTTTAAAAAGAAATTTCTCCTACATTCTGAATTAAACCGTAGTTCAAAACTA
This sequence comes from Polistes canadensis, assembly GCF_001313835.1. Classification (NCBI taxonomy): domain Eukaryota; kingdom Metazoa; phylum Arthropoda; class Insecta; order Hymenoptera; family Vespidae; genus Polistes; species Polistes canadensis. The sequence goes on from NW_014571617.1 coordinate 436, forward strand.
GCAGATACATAAAGAAATACTATATAAAAAAGAGTGTAAAACGTTTTCTTTTAAATTCTAGAGCGTATACTTACAAATAGAAGGTTCTAGGTCCTATAAAATCAAGTAAATAACATGTATATTTCAACAACTGCAATGCAAAGAAACAAAAAAAATCATTTTATTATTACATTATTTCGTTACTTTACGTAAAGAATTCAATTCTTTTTCAACGGAACTCGATTGTAGTCAACCTGAAATCTATTCTGTCTTGTTACTAATAGCACATTTTACCGTCACTATAAATTTTTCAATATTTTTAAGAAATATTTTTGCTGCTTTCAGAATTAAACCGTAGCCAAAAACTATCAGATACATAAAGATATGCTATACAACAAAATCTGTAAAACGTTTTTTTTCAAGTTTTAAAGCGTATACTAACAAATAAAAAGTGATACGTTCAATAAATTCCAGCAAATAACATTTATATTTCAACAACTGAAATCCAAAAAATGGAAAAAAATCATTTTATTACATCATTTTTTGATTACTTAACGTGAAGGATTCAATTGTCTTTCAACAAAACTCGATTGTAGTAAACCTGACATCCATTCTGTCTTGTTTCTAAAAGCACATATTTACCTACACAAAAAAGATTTATTATATTTAAAAAAAAGTTTTTGCTACTTTCTAAATTAAACCGTAGTTTAAAGCTAGCAGATACATAACGAAATGCTRTGTTAAAAATGCTGTAAAACGTTTTCTTTCAAATTTWAAGCGTATACTAACAAATAGAACGTTTTAGGTTCAATAAAATCAAGCAAAGAACATTTATATTTAACAATTGCAGTCCAAAAAAAGGAAAAAAATCATTTTATACCACATTTTTAGGTTACTTAACGTGAAGAATTTTATTCTTTTTTAACGAAACTCGATCGTAGTAAACCTGACATCTATTCTGTCTTGTTACTAATAGCACATTTTACAGTCACTATAAATTTTTTAATATTTTTAAGAAAAATTTTCTCGTATTTCTGAATTGAACCGTAGTACAAAACTATCAGATACATAAAGATATGCTATAAAACAAAAGCTGTAACACGTTTTCTTTCAAGTTTTAAAGCGTAGACAAACAAAAAAAAAGTTTTGCATTCAATAAAATCCAGTAAATAACATTTATATTTCAACAACTGCAGTCCAAAGAATTGAAAAAAATAACTTAATTAAAAGATATTATTGTTACTTTACGTGAAGAACTCAATTCTTTTTCAACGAAAYTYGATTGTAGTAAGTATGACATCTGTTCGAGAATAAACTACAAAAGAACGTATAGGAAATKGRCGGTTTAAAAGAGATGCGCTAAGAGAAGACAAGGAGATAGGCGAGATAGGCTAGTGGACTGTATTATGTTAATTTCTGGTAGAGTTTAAGTGGAACAAGATTTTTTAGATATTATGTACAAAGAAATAGAGAT
>NW_014571618.1:0-1890 GCF_001313835.1 Polistes canadensis
ACTTACAAGAAAACGTTGTACAGCTTTTGTTATATAGCATTTCTTCATGTATCTAATAGTTTTGAACAATGGTTTAATTCAGAAAGTAGAAAAAAATTCTTTTTAAATGTATTAAATCTTTTTTGTGAAGGTAAAAATGTGCTGTTAGAAACAAGACAGAATGGACGTCAGGTTTACTGGAATCGAGTTTCGTTGTAAAAGAATTGAGTTCTTCACGTAAAGTAACCAAAAAATGTTGTAATAAAATGATTTTTTTCCTTTTTTTGAACTGCAGTTGTAGAATTCTAAAAGTTATTTGCTGGATTTTATTGAACGTACCTGTTCGAGGATTCAAGGAAATTGATAAATATGAATGAAATGCTCTAAGAAAAGACAAGGAGATGGGCGAGATAGGCTAGTGGACTGTATAGGTGAAGAATTTACTGGTAGAATGATGTGTAACATGATTTAATTACCAAATTTTAACAGAAAGTAATAGAGATGGCGAAAGTATAATATATTTTATACAAACAGTAATAGATCAGCGACGCCACGTGTTCCGGAAATCACGCTACGTGTACCGGAAGTACGTAGCACGAGAAGCGTTTAGTGAGAGAAAGTCAAAAGAGATGAAATAGATGAGAAGAAGCGTGATAAGAGATGAGATGGAACGGTGATAGAAAGAATAAGGAGAGGGTCTAGTTGAGGAGAAAACGAGATGATAGACTATGAGATGATTCACAAATTTTCAGAGAGTGTAAAAGATACGTCCGCACTGTTTCACTTCGTAAGAGAATGTGTTGGACCACGCCACTTTTCGGTTCGATTRGAGGAGCAGAGCGGAAGTGGAGAAAAGACAATACACCAATTAGCGAGTTCCACGCTAGGAAGAGATGACAAACGATCAATAGGAAAGTAACACGCAGAGGATGACGTCACAGGGGACCAATGACCTATTGACACGTTAAGTGGCGTGATTTACTGATCAATAAGAACAATCGATATGTCTTTTTCTTAGCGACAACAGACGGCGTCCTAATCATGCTAGCCGAGAGGTGCTGCTATCTAGTCTAAAGGGCGCAATTGTCGAACATTCTCCCCCCCCCAATTCTCGAGCGTGATTCGAGAATTTGACTTAGAAAGATGTGCTGAACCGCGGAGAAAATTATTATTCCTTGTGCGGTTGGAGAGGCAATGGTGCGAGCTTGACGATAGGTCTGGTGATAGTGCTGGTGGTCGTTTTCAGTGTGATAACCCTGCAGAGACCGTCCTTTCCTGGGTGTAGCTGGATCACCCTGGCGAGAGGCCATTTTGACGGAGGAAGTCGTTGGTCGGTAACGAGGACAAGAAACCCTTCCTTAATGTCGTTCTGCGATGTCTGCCCTTTGGATGTGGTCTGATGCGCTTGCAGGCATTCCGTCGAACACCTTCTCCAAAATTGCTGGAAGCGCTCTTGAATCTGCTGGAAAATAGATAACCTGGAATCTGAGATGTCTGTTAGAAAAGGCTCGGGGATAGTTGTTAATGCTTCCCCTCTGATGAAATGCCCTAGTGTTAATGCTCTGATGTCATCAGGGTCTTCCGAGAGAGAGCTGAGAGGTCTAGAGTTGAGAACCGCCTCAACTTGAGCTAAGAACGTGGAGAAGTCTTTGAACGTTAGCAACGTATCCGAGATGGTTCGTTGTAGATAATACTTGATTGATTTTACCGCCGCCTCCCATTTTCCGCCCATATGCGGTGCCGCTGGAGGGTTGAAGATCCACTTAGTGCCGTCATTAGCGAAAAGTCTCTGGATCTTAAGGGATTCCTTCGTTGCAGCTGAGAGTAGCTCCTTAAGCTGCTTATTTGCTCCCTGGAAGTTGGTACCACAGTCGCTTCTGAGCGTTTTTGGAATGCCCCTACGGCTGGTCA
>NW_014571619.1:0-1926 GCF_001313835.1 Polistes canadensis
TTTTGCTTCTTTCTGAATTAAAACGTAGTTCAAAACTATCAGATACATAAAGAGATGCTATATAACAAAAAATGTAAAACGTTTCCTTTCAAGTTTTGAAGCTTATACTAACAAATAAAAAGTTTTACGTTCAATAAAATCCAGATAATAACATTTATGTTTTAACAACTGCAGTACAAAAGAAGGAAAAAAATTATTTTATTACAAAATTTTTTGGTTACGTAACGTAAAGGATTAATTCTTTTTCAACGAAACTCGATTGTATTAAAGCTGACATGTATTCTGTCTTGTTTCGAAAGCACATTTTAACCGTCGCTAAAAATGATTTAAAATATGTAGAAAGAAATTTTCGCTAGTTTCTGCATTAAACCGTAGTTCAAAACTATCAGTTACATAAATAAATGGAATATAATAAAAGCTGTGGAAAGTTTTCTTTCCAGTTTAAAAGCGTATACTAACAAATAAAAAGTGTTACGTTCAATAAAATCTAGCAAATAACATTTATATTTTAACAAGGGCAGTTTAAAAAAAGAAAAAGCTCATTTTATTACAACATTTTTTTAGTACTTAACGTAAAGAATTCAATTCTTTTTTAATGATACTCGATTGTAGTAAACCTGACATTTATTCTGTTTTGTTTCTATTAGCACACTTTAACCGTCGCAAAAAATGTTTAAATATATTTAGAAAGAAATTTTCGCTACTTTCTTCATTAAACCGTAGTTCAAAACTATCAGATACATAAAGGGATGCTATATAACAAAACATGTAAAACGTTTTCTTTCAAGTTTTAAAGCACATACTTACAAATAAAAAGTGTTACGTTCAATAAAATCCAGCAAATAACATTTATATTTTAACCACTGCAGTCTAAAAAAAGGAATAAAATCATTTTATTACAACTTTTTTAGGTAACTCTACGTGAAGAACTTAATCCTTTTTCAACGAAACTTGATTGTAGTAAACCTGACATTTATTTTGTCTTGTTTCGAATAGTACATTTTACCGTATTTACAAATTTTGCAATATATTTAAGAAAAATTTTTGGTGTTTCTGAATTAAACCGTAGTTTAAAACTATCGGATACATAAATAAATGGTATATAATAAAAGCTGTGAAAAGCTTTCTTTCAAGTTTTAAAGCGTATACTAACAAAAAGAAAAATTTAGATCCAATAAAATCTAGCAAATAACATCTACATTTCAACAACTGCAGTCGAAGAAAGAGAAAAAATCATTATATGACAACTATGTTGGGTTACTTCACTTGTAAAAAAAATTTTTTTTCGACAAAATTCTATTGTATTCAACCAAACATCTATTCTGTTAAGTATTTAATAGCACATTTGTACATTCACAAAAAAATTCAATATATTTAAAATGAAATTTCCGCTAATTTCTGTATTAATTCGTAGTTCAAAACTATCAGATACAAAAAGAAATGCTATATAACAAAAGCTGTGAAACGTTTTATTTCAAGTTTTAAAACGTAAACTAACAAATAAAAAATGTTGCGTTGAATAAAATCCAGCAAATAACATTTATATTTCAACAACTGCAGTCAAAAAAAAGGAAAAACATCATTTTAATACAACACTTTTTGGTTACTTTACGCAAAGAATTCGTTTTTTTTTCAACAAGACTCTATTGTAGTCAACTTTACATCTATTCTGTCTTGTTACTAATAGCACATTTTACCGTCACTATAAATTTTTCCATATATTTAAGAACAATTTTAGCATCTTTCTGATTTAAACCGTAGTTCAAAACTATCAGAATCATAAATAKATGCTATATAACAAAAGCTTTAAAACGTTTTCTTTCAAGTTTTGAAGCGTATACTAACAGATAAAAAGTTTTGCGTATAATAAAATCAACTAAATAACATTTATATTTCAACAACTGCAGTCCCAAAAAAGGAAAAAGA
>NW_014571620.1:0-1875 GCF_001313835.1 Polistes canadensis
TATTTGTAAGTATACGCATTAACTTGAAAGAGAAAGTTTTACAGCTTTTGTTATATACCATTTCTTTATGTATATGATAGTTTTGGACTACGGTTTAATTCAGAATGCAGCGAAAATTTCTTTTTAAATATAGTTAAACATTTTTAGCGACGGGAAAAATTTGCTACAACAAACAAAACAAAATAAATTTCAGGTTGACTACAGTCAGATTTCGTTGAAAAAGAATTAAATTCATCACGTAAAGTAATCAAAAAATGTTGTAATAAAATTATTTGTCTCTTTCTTCGACTGCAGTTGTTAAAAAGTAAATTATATCAGCTAAAATTTATTAGACATACTACTTTTTGGGTAATAGTATACGCTTTAAAACTTGAAAGAAAACGTTTAACAGCTTTTGGTATATAGCATTTCTATATGTTTATGGAAGTTTTGAACTACGGTTTATTCAGAAAGTAGCGAAAATTTCATTTTAAATATATTAAACTTTTTTTTGTGAAGGTAAAAATGTGCTATAAAATACTAAACAGAATAGATGTTTGGTTGACTACAATAGAATTTTGTCAAAAAAAGATTTAATTGTACAAGTGAAGTAACCAAACACAGTTGTAATAAAATGATTTTTTTCCTTTTTTTAAACTGCAGTTGTTGAAAAATAAATGGTATTTGCTGGATTTTATTGAACGCAACACTTTTTATTTGTTAGTATACGCTTTAAAACTTGAAAAAAAACGTTTTACATCAATCGTTATGTTGCATTTCTTTATGTATCTGATAGTTTGGAACTACCGTTTAATTCAGAAAGCACCAAAAATTTTTCTGAAATATATTTAAAAATTTATAGTTACGGTAAAATGTGCTATTCGAAACAAGACAAAATAAATGTCAGGTCTACTACAATCGAGTTTCGTTGAAAAAGAATTAAGTTCTTCACGTAGATTAACCAAAAAATGTTGTAATAAAATGAGTTTTTTCCTTTTTTTAGCCTGCAGTTGTCGAAATATAAATGTTATTTGCTAGATTTAATTAAACGTACAACTTTTGATAGGTTCGTAAACGCTTTAAAACTTATAAGAAAACGTTTTTCAGATTTAGTTATATAGCATTTCATTATGTCTCTGACAGTTTTGAACTATGCTTTAATTTCGAAAGTGGCAAAAATTTCTTTTTAGATATATTAAATCTTTTTTGTAAAGGTAAAAAAGTGCTATTAAAAACAGGTTAAAATGGATGTCAGGTTTACTACAATCGAGTTTCGTTGAAAAAGAATTTAGTTTTTTACGTTGAATAACCAAAAAATAATGTAATAAAATGATTTTTTTCCTTTCTTGGAACAGCAGTTGTTTAAATATAAGTTTTATTTGCAGGATTTTATTAAACGTTACACTTTTTATATGTGAGTAGGCGCTTTACAACTTGAAAGAAAACGTTTTACAACTTTTGGTGTATAGCATGTCTTTATGTATCTGATAGTTTAAGACTACCTTTTAATTCAGAAAGCAGCGAAAATTTCTTTTTAAATATATTTAAATTTTTAAGCGACGGTAAAAGTGTGCTACTAGAAACAAAACAAAGTAAATGTCAGGTTTACTAAAATCGAGTTGTGTTGAAAAAGAATTAAATTCTTCACGTCAAGTAACCAAAAAATGTTGTAATAAAATGAATTTTTTTCTTTTTTTAGACTGCAGTTGTTATAATATAAATGTTATTTGCTGGATTTTATTGAGCGTATGAATTTTTATTTGTTATTATGTGCTTTAAAACTTGAAAGAAAACGTTTTACATCTTTTGTTATATAGCATGTCTTTATGTATCTGACAGTTTTAAACAACTGTTTGATTCAGAAAGTAGCGAAAATTTCTTTCTAAATATATTTAA
>NW_014571621.1:0-1928 GCF_001313835.1 Polistes canadensis
TATGCAATTGGCGCGGTCTTGAGTCAGGGTCCTGTAGGGAAGGATCTGCCTGTCTCCTACTGCTCGCGAATTTTGAATAAAGCAGAAATGAATTACTCTACAATTGAAAGAGAACTTCTGGCAGTAGTATATGCGACAAACTATTTTAGGCCTTCTTTATACGGCCAAGAGTTTACTCTGATAACTGATCACAAACCGTTGGTTTGGCTGAAGTCAATTAAAGATCCGACTTCGAGACTCGTAAAATGGAGTCTAAAGTTAGCAGACTATTCGTTTAAAATCGTGTATAAACCCGGAACTGCTAATGCTAATGTAGATGCCTTATCTCGAAATCCAACGGAGGCAAGGAACGTACTCCCTGTATATGCGGACGATTCTGACGACAGCCCAGTTCGATTCAATGTCAGATGCGCGATGACAGGGGACGAAGACTATGACCTCGATGGAACACCTGACGGGACGGACGATCTCGACGCGACGTTACCTTCAACAACTGACGAAAAAATAACAGAAACAGACGATGAATACTCTGACGTCGAGGGTGCCAGTGATTCAGCCGATTATGATAAATTATGCTCTCCGTATACACCGACAAGAATAGACATGCGTTTAAGAATGATAACGGAAAATGAGGGCGAGACAAGGGACTCCCTGTATTTAAGGCGCGAAAACAAAATAGTCTTTACGGATCTTCACGGTGCACCTTGTGACGAGGGCGCAAAACTTTTAGATAAGGAAAAACAGCTCCCAAAATCAGGGAAATTAGTGTTAGCTCGTGCTAAGGTAGCGAACATGGGAAAATATAAATTAATAATAATACCCATAAAGGAGCGAGCTGCGAACTCTACAAAATTAGAAACGCTAGTAGAAGCGATTAGCGCCTTACTTTCTTTTACACGTGAATTAGGCCTTAAATCGGTAAGTATTTCTAAAACACATAGTATCGATGGCATCCCATGGTCGCACGTTCAAAAAAAACTTTGTGATACATTCGAATCTGAAATTTGTAAAATTATAATTTGCTATAATAAAGTTTTAACCCCACGACTGGAACAGCTAAATGACATTCTTGTGGAAAACCATTCCTCTGCTATAGGCGGACACAAGGGGGTAACAAAAACCTTTAACAGAATTAGGCAGAATTATCATTGGCCAAATATGAAAAGAGATATACAGGAATTTATTAACAATTGCGAAAGTTGCCAACTAAAGAAATTAGATATTAATGTGGAACTTAGTAATAATTGCTGAACTAATAACAAATATCCTAATTTTATCTTAGTATTAAATATTATCTTAGTAGAAAACTTATATTTAGTAACAAATCAAGAAAACTTACAATTAGTAACAAATGTCGGAATCTTAGTATCGAATATTGAACTACAATTACTAGCAAAAGTCAGAGACTTAGTATCTAATGCGAACCATTAAAATTATGTGTGGTATACTCAATTTTATGCGAACACTGAACACCCGAATTTAAGCGGTAGCCTATATATAGGGAAAAACGCAACCCCCCTATGTAGAGTCCCATTCGCAATAGTGGGAGTACCTCCCACTTACGCAAAATGCTTCCTTAACCACAATTTTCTCTTCCGCGAAACGCAACCCTTGGAGAAGAATGTACCGGCGACTATTATTCTCGGAGGAAATAAATATTATATGGAGAGAAAATTTTGGCGTACAAAAATATAACAACAATATTGAATAAATTCGAAATTTCAGCGTTCTCAATTTTCAATACAACTATTATAATATATTAACATTGTTGTTGCGACCGATGCCTTAATCGGTACTCCAGTGGAAAGTAGTGAATCGAAAAATGCCCTTACGGAGTGATATCGAGATTCTTTATTAATGGGAAGGAGGATAGGAAAATAAAAACACAATAACAACTTTATTTGAGCCCAGTCAGTACTAAAAAGTAC
>NW_014571622.1:0-1930 GCF_001313835.1 Polistes canadensis
ATTAAATCTTTTTCTATTTAAGTTAAAGTACTCTATTCTTTAAATCTCATTCTATTTAAACGAAATTACAAAACTTATCAATTCTTTTTCTATTTGAATGCAAGTACTTAACTCATCAATTTTTTTTCTATTTTAATAAAAGTTTTTGCGTATCCTGCGGAACGAGTGTGTAGGGCAGAGCGCCAGGGCGTGTACGGCCCTGCTTAGGCGTAATACACGCGCGATAAAACAGTATCGTTTTTTTTGATGGTAACTACAGTACCGTCAAGATGTTTGCAAGCGCTTCTTTTTTCTTTTAGCTCGCGTTTTCTTATTACACTTATTACGCTAATGACACGTATCGTCAGCAGCGTTATCTTCGGGCTTATCGGTTATTTGTCTGATATAGCATCGCTTTTTTGTATAAAACCCAGCGCGTTCTTGCGCTTATCATTGTTTGTTATTCATCACACGTGATTCATCGCTCGAGATTTGCTGAGATTTGCGAGAACACATTTAAAAAGAGCTATTTTTATTGCGCAATACTAGATCATATAAGTTCGGCCAGCAACGAACGAACAAAGGCAACCCTGCACGTTGCAAGAATAATCCTGATTTGTACGGATTCTCTGTCAACGTTCCAACCAGTGTTTTTATGCTGAAAGGCTTTTCACTGAAGAGCTAAAAAAAACGTACTTCTTAGTACTGACTAGGCTCAAATTTATTTGTTATTGTGTTTTATTTTCTTATCGTCCTTCCCATTAAAAAAACATTCCCGATATCAACCGTGAGGAGATTTTTCGATTCATTACAATCTACTGGAGTACCGATTAAGGCATCGGTCGCATCAAGAAAAGTACTAAACATATCAAATCTCTTTCCATTCTAATTAAAGTACTTATCTTAATAAATCTTTGTTCACTCGAATAAAAGTTCACGACTTATTAAATCTTTTTCAATAGGTTTAAAAGTACTTTACATATCAAATTTTCTTTTATTTGAATAAAAGTACTCAATTCATCAAAATGCTTAGCATTTAAATTAAAGTACTAAATTAAATGAATCTATCTCAATTTAGATAAAATTACTTTATTTATCAAATCTTTTTCTATTTACATAAAGATCCAAACTTATTAAATCTATTATTGTTTAAATAAATGTACTTACTTAATTAAATCTCTTTCCATTTGAAGCAAAGTGCTTCACTTGTCAAATCTCTGTCTATTTAAATAAAAATACTTAAATAATCAAATCTCTTATTTATTTGAATAAAAGTACTTAGGTAATCAAACATTTTTTTAATTTAATAAAAGTACTAAACTCATCAAATCTCTTTACATTTAAATAAAAGTACTTAACGCATCAAATCTCTTCCTATTAGAATGAAAGTAAACAACGCATCAAATCTCTTTCTATTGAAATAAAAAAACTCAAATAATTATATCCTTTTCAATTTTAATAAAAGTTTTTCAGTCATCAAATTTTTTTTATTAAAATAAAAGTACTACAAACATTAAATCTCTTTCCATTTGAATAAGTGTACTTAACTTATTAAATATTTTTCTATTAGAATAAAAGTACCTAAAGTATCAAATTTTTCTTTATTTAAATGGAAGTACTTAATTCGTTAATTTTGTTTTATTTAAATGAATGTACTCTTTAGATCAAATATTTTTCCATTTAAAAGAAAGCACTAAGCTTAATAAATATATTTTTATTTAAATAAAAGTGCCTAACATATCAAGTCTATTTAAATTTAAATTAAAGTGCTTTACTCATCAAATCTCTTTCTATTCGAATAAAAAAACTCTACTTATCAAATATCTTTTAATTTAAATGAAAATATTCAACTCATTAAATCTTTTTTCCATTGAATAAAAGTTATAAAGTCATCAAATCTCTTACCATTTAGGTTATAGTACTCAACTCATCAAATTTCTTTCTATTGAAG
>NW_014571623.1:0-1932 GCF_001313835.1 Polistes canadensis
TCTTTTAAATATGTTAAAAAATTTTTAGCGAAGGTATAAATGTGCTACAAGAAACTAAGCAGACTAGATGTTTGGTTAACTACAATCGAATTTTGTTGAAAAATAAATAAATTCTACACGTGAAGTAACCAAAAAAAGTCGTAATAAAATGATTTTTTCTCTTTCTTTGACTGCGGTATTCTAAATTTAAATGATGTTTACTAAATTTTTTTGGACCTAACACTTTTTATTTGAAAGTATACGCTTTAAAGCTTTAAAGAAAACGTTTCATAGCTTCTGTTAAATAGCACTTTTTTAGATTTTTCATAATTTTTAACTGCGATTTAATTTTTTATTAATTTTAATTTAAAAAAATTTCTTTTTAAATATATTAAATAATTTTTTGCAAAGTTAAAAATGTGATATTAGAAACTGAAAAGAATAGATGTTTGTTTGACTACAATCGAATTTTTTTAAAAAATAATGGAATTCTATACGTAAAGTAATAAAAAAAAGTTGTAATAAAATGATTTTTTCCCTTTTTTTTGACTGCAGTAGTCAAAATATAAATGATTTTGGCTAAATTTTTTCGGACCAAACACTTTTTATTTCTAAGTATACGCTTTAAAGATTGAAAGAAAACGTTTCATAGTTTCTGTTGAAATGCACTTTTTTAGATTTTTTATAGTTTTTATCTGCGATTTATTCCAGATAGTAGCAAAAATTTTATTAACAAATAATAAAAGTTTTTTAGCGAAGGCAAAAATGTGCTATTAGAAACGATAAAGAATAGATGTTAGGTTTACTACAATCGAATTTTGTCGAAAATGAATTAAATTCTACACGTAAATTAACCAAAGAATGTTGTGATAAAATGATCTTTTCTCTTTTTTCTGACTGCAGTATTCCAAATATAAATGATGTTTGCTGAATTTTTTTAATATTACCACTTTTTATTTGTAAGTATACGCTTTAAAACTTGAAAGAAAAAGTTTTATAGCATTTGTTATACATCACTTTTTCAGATATGTGATAATTTAAAACTATTATTTAACTCAAAAAGCAGCGAGAATTTTTTTTAGATATAATTAAAGTTTTTTAGTGACTGTAAAAATGTGTTATTAGAAACTAAACAGAATGGATGTCAGGTTGAATACATTCAAGTTTCGTCGAAAAATACATAAATTTTTTTCGCAAAGTAATCTAAAAAAATAATAATAAAATGATTTTTTTCCTTTTTTTTGGACTGCAGTTATTAAATTTAAATGATATTTGCAAGATTTTATTTGCCATAACACTTTTTATTGGTTAGTACACGCTTTAAAACGGGAAAGAAAAAGTTTTTTAGCTTTTCTAATATAGCATTTCTTTAGATATCTGATAGTGTTCAACTATTATGTAATCAAGATAGCAGCGAAAATTTTTCTTAAATATATTGAAAAATTTTTTAACGAAAGTAAAATTGTGCTATTTAAAACTAAACAGAATATATGTTAGGTTTACTACAATCGAGTTATGTTGAAAAAGAATTGTATTCTTTACGTAAAGTAATTAAAAAAAGTTTTAATAATATAATTTTTACCCTTTTTTTGTACTGCAGTTGTTGAAAAGCAAATAATATTTGCACGATTTTATTTGAAATACCATTTTTTATTCGTTAGTATACGCTTTAAAACTTAAAGGAAAACGTTTTAAAGCTTTTGTTATACAGCACTTCTTTAGATATGTGATAGTTTACTACTATTATTTACCTCAGAAAGCAGCGAAAATTTTTCTCAAATATATTTAAAAATTTGTAGCGACTGTAAAAATGTGCTATTAGTAACTAAACAGAATTGATGTCAGGTTTATTACAATCGATTTTTGTTGAAAAAGAATTGAGTTTTCCACGTAAAGTAACCAAAAATTGTTGTAATAAAATGATTTTTTCCCATTTTTTGGACTGCAGTTGTT
>NW_014571624.1:0-1886 GCF_001313835.1 Polistes canadensis
AAAAAATGTTGTAAAAAAATGATTTTTTTCCTTTTTTTGGACTGCAGTTGTTTAAATACAAATGTTATTTGTTTGATTATATTGAACGTAACACTTTCTATTTGCTAGTATAAGCTTTAAAACTTGAAAGAAAACGTTTTACAGCTTTTGTTATATAGCATTCTTTATGTATCTTATAGTTTTAAACTACGGTTTTATTCAGAAAGTTGAGAAAATTTTTTTTTATTATACTAGAAACAAAACAAATTAAATTTCCGGTTTAATACATTTAAGTTTCGTAGAAAAAGTATTGAATTCTGCCCGTTAAGTAACCAAAAAATGTTGACATAAAATGATTTTTTTTCTTTTTTTTGACTGCAGTTGTTGAAATATAAATTTTTTTGGCTGGATTTTATTGAACGAAACACTTTTATTTGTTAGTATGCGCTTTAAAACTTGAAAGAAAACGTCTTACAGCTTTTTTTTTATAGCATTTCTTTATGTATCTAATCGTTTTGAACTACGGTTTAATTCAGCAAGTAGCGAAAATTTCTTTCTAAATATATTTTAACATTTTTAACGACGGTTAAAATGTGCTACTAGAAACAAAAAAGATTAAATGTCAGGTTACCTAAAATCGAGTTTCGTTTAAAAAGTATTGAGTTCTTAACGTTAAGTAACCAAAAAATGTTGTAATAAAATGATTTTTCTCCTGTTTTTGGACTGCCGTTGTTGAAATATAAATGTTATTTGCTTGAATTTATTAAACGTAACACTTTTTATTTGTTAGTATACGCTTTAAAACTTGAAATAAAACATTTTACAGCTTTTTTTATATAGCATTTCTTTAAGTATCTGCTAGTTTTGAACTACGATTTAATTGAGAAAGTAGCAGAAATATCTTTTTAAATTTAGTAAATCTTTTTTGTGAAAGTAAAAATGTGCTATTAGGAACAAGACAGAATAGATGTTAGGTTTACTACTATTTAGTTTCGTTGAAAAAGTGTTGAATTCTTTACGTAAAGTAACAAATATATTTTGTAATACAATGTATTTTTTTTTTTTTATTGGGACTGCATTTGTTAAAATATAAATGTTATTTGCTGGATTTTATTGAACGTAAAACTTTTTATTTGTTAGTATGCGCTTTTAAACTTAAAATAAAACGTTTTACAGCTTTTTTTATATAGCATTTCTTTATGTATTTGCTAGTTTTGTACTACAGTTGATTTCAGAAAGTAGCAATAATTTCTTTCTAAATATATTTAAACATTTTTTGAGACGGTTAAAATGTGCTGCTAGAAAAAAAACAGATTAAATGTCAGGTTTACTACAATCAAGTTTCGTTGAAAATGAATTGGATTCTTCACGTAAAGTAACTGAAAAATGTTGTAATAGAATGATTTATTTCCCTTTTTTTGGACTGCAGTTATAGAAATATAAATGTTATTTGCAGGATTTTATTGAACGTAACACTTGTTATTTGTCAGTATACGCTGTAAAACTTGAAAGAAAACATTTTACAGCTTTAGTTATATAGCATTTCTTTATGTATGTAATAGTTTTGAACTATGGTTTAAGTTCAGAAAGTAGCAAAAGTTTCTTTCTAAATATGTTTAAACATTTTTGGCGACAGGTAAAATGTGCTACTAGAAACAAAACAGATTAAATGTCAGGTTTACTAAAATCGAGTTTCGTTGAAAAAGAATTAAGTTCTTCACGTAAAGTAACCAAAAAATGTTTGAATAAAATGATGTTTTCGGTTTTTTTGTACTGCAGTTGTGGAAATGTAAATGTTATTTGCTTGATCTTATTAGACTTAAAACTTTCTATTTGTTATTATACGCTTCAAAACTTGAAAGAAAACGTTTTAAAGCTATTGTTATATAGCATTTCTTTATGTATCT
>NW_014571625.1:0-1856 GCF_001313835.1 Polistes canadensis
TTAAATCTTTTTTGTGGAGGTAAAAATGTGCTATTAGAAACAAGAAAGAAGGGACGTCAGGTTTACTACAATCGAATTTCGTTGAAAAAGAATTGAATTCTTCACGTTAAGTAACCAAAAAATGTTATATTAAAATGATTTTTTTCCTTTTTTTGGACTGCAGTTGTAGAAATATAAATGTTATTTGCTGGATTTTATTGAACGTAACACTTTTTATTTGTTAGTTTACGCTTTAAAACATGAAAGAAAACGTTGTAAAGCTTTTGTTATATAGCATTTCCTCATGTATCTGATAGTTTTGAACTACGGTTTAATCCAGAAAGTAGCAAAAATTTCTTTTTAAATATTTTTAATCTTTTTAGTGGAGGTAAAGATGTTCTATTAGAAACAAGACAGAATAGACGTCAGGTTTACTACAATCGAATTTTGTTGAAAAAGAATTAAATTCTTCACGTTAAGTAACCAAAAAATGTTTTAATAAAGTGATTCTTTTCCTTTTTTTTAACTGCAGTTGTTGAATTATAACCGTTATTTGCTGGATTTTATTGAACGTAAAACTTTTTATTTGTTTGTATTCGCTTTAAAACTTGAAAAAAAAAAGTTGTACAGATTTTGTTATATAGCATTTCTTTATGTATCTGATAGTTTTAAACTACGGTTTTATTTTGAATGTAGCAAAAATTTCTTTGTAAATATATTTATATATTTTAAGCGACCGTTAAAATGGTCTACAAGAAACAAAGCAGAATAAATATCAGGTTTACTACAATCAAATTTTGTTGAAAAAGAATTAAATTCTTCCCGTTAAGCAACCTAAAAATGTTGTAATAAAATAATTTTTTTCCTTTTTCTTGGACTGCAGTTGTTTAAATATAAATTTTATTGGCTTAATTTTTTTGAACATTACACTTTTTATTTGTAAGTATACGCTTTAAAACTTAAAAGAAAACATTTAACAGCTTTTGTTATGTAGAATTTCTTTATGTATCTGATAGTTTTTAACTACAGTTTAATTCAAAAAGTAGCAAAAATTTCTTTCTAAATATATTAAAACATATTTTACGACGGGTAAAATGTGATACTACAAACAAAACGGAATGGATGTCAGGTTTACTACAATCGAGTTTCGTTGAAAAAGAATTGAGTTCTTCACGTACAGTAACCAAATAATGCTGTAATAAAATGTGTACTTTTTTTTTTCTGAATTCAGTTGTTGAATTATAATTGTTATTGGCCGGATTTTATGGAACGTAAAACTTTTCATTTGTTAGTATACGCTTTCAAACTTAAAAGAAAACGTTTAACAGCTTTTGTTATATAGCATTTCTTTATGTATCTGATAGTTTGAAACGAAGGTTTAATTCAGAAAGTAGCAAAAATTTCTTTTTAAATATATTTGAATATTTTTAGCGAAGGTTTAAATAAGCTACTAGAAACAAAAAAAAATGGATGTCAGGTTTATTACAATTGATTTTCGTTGAAAATAATTGAGTT
Organism: Polistes canadensis; assembly: GCF_001313835.1. Lineage (NCBI taxonomy): Eukaryota > Metazoa > Arthropoda > Insecta > Hymenoptera > Vespidae > Polistes > Polistes canadensis. The sequence continues at coordinate 1,495 of NW_014571625.1, forward strand.
CTTCACACAAAGTAAACAAAAAATGTTGTAATAGAATGATTTTTTCCCATTTTCTGGACTGTTGTTTTAGAAATATAAATGTTATTTGCTGAATTTTATTGAACGTAACACTTTTTATTTGTTCGTATTCGCTTTAAAACTTAAAAGAAAACGTTGTACAGCTTTTGATATATACCATTTCTTTATGTATTCAATAGTTTTAAACTACAGTCTAATTCAGAAAGAAGTAAAAATTTCTTTTTAAATGTAATAAATTTTTTTTGTCATAAGGGATTTTTTGCTACAAGAAACAAAACAGATTAAAAATCAGGTTTAATACAATCGATTTTCGTTGAAAAAGAATTATGTTTTTTGAAGTGTTA
>NW_014571626.1:0-1914 GCF_001313835.1 Polistes canadensis
TAACAAATAAAAAGTGTTGCGTTTAATAAAATCCAGCAAATAACATTTATATTTCAATAACTGCAATCCAAAAAAAAGAAAAAACTTATTTTATTACAAAATTTTTTGGTTACTTTCCGTGAAAAACTCAATTCTTTTTCAACGAAACTCGATTGTAGTAAAGCTGACATCCATTTCGTCTTGTTTCGAATAGCACATTTTTACCTTCACAAATAAAATTAAATATATTTAAAAAGAAATTTTTGCTACTTTCTGAAATAAACCGTCGGTTAAAACTAGCAGACACATAAAGAAATGCTGTATAAAAAAAGCTGTAAAACGTTTTTTTTTCAGTTTTAAAGCACATATTAAGAAATATAGAGTTTTACGTTCAATAAAATCCAGCAAATAACATTTATATTTCTTCTACTGCAATCCAAAAAAAGGGAAAAAATCATTCTATTACAACATTTTTTGGTAACTAAACGTGAAGAATTAAATTATTTTTCAACGAAACTCTGTTCTAGTAAACCTGACATTTATTTTGTCTTGTTCGAATAGCACATTTTCCCGTCACTATAAAATTTTTAATATATTCAGGAAAAATTTTGGCTTTTTTCTGAATTAAACCGTAGTTCAAAACTATCAGGTACATAAAGAAATGGGATATAATAAAAGTTGTAAAACGTTTTTTTTCAAGTTTTAAAGCGCATACTAACAAACAAAAAGTTTAAAGTTTAATAAAATCCGGCAAATAACATTTATATTTCCACAACTGCAGTTTAAATGAAAGAAAAAAATTATTGTATTACAAACTTATATTGGTTACTCTACGTGAAGAACTTAATTCTTTTTCAACGATCCTCGATTATAGTAAAGCTGACATCCGTTCTGTCTTGTTTTGAATAACACATTTTTACCTTCACAAAAAAGATTTAATATGTTTAAAAAAAAAGCTTTTTGCTACTTTTTGATTTAAACCGTAGTCCCAAATTATCAGATACATAAAGAAATGCTATATAACAAAAGCTGTAAAACATTTTCTTTCAAGTTTGGAAGCGTATACTAATAAGCAAAAAGTTTTATGTCCAATAAAATCCAGCAAATAACAGTTATATTTTAACAACTGCAGTCTAAAAAAAGGAAAAAAATCATTTTATTACAACATTTTTTGGTTACGCTACATGAAGAACTTAACTCTTTTTCAACGAACCTCGATTGTAGTAAAGCTGACATCCATTCTGTCTTGTTTCGAAATGCACATTTTTACCTTCACAAAAAAGATGTAATATATATGTAAAAAGAAGTTTTCGCTACTTTCTGATTTAAACCGTAGTTCAAAACTATTAGATGTTGAAATAAGTTTCCGCCGTGTTTTTATTAAAAATTAAGTATTTATTCTAGGAGAATGGTAATATTAAGGTTATTTAAAATACTGTTCATCACTTGCATTGTCTTTTTCTTATCTCTCAGTCAACATGCGGATCCTACGTCGGAAGAACTCCTTGTCTTCTGAGGCTATCGACGAATCAACCCAATTTTTGGTATCTTTATATGATTTGAACCGCTGCTTCGAAAGAGCATGTGCTATAAACCGAAATATGTGATAATCGGACGGTGCAATGTCTAGTGAATACGTCGCGTGGGGTAACACTTCCCCATAAAGTGTTTCTAAATACTTTTTCGCGGGAGCCGCTACATGTGGACGAGCATTGTCATGCAGGAGAATAGTTTTTTCGTATCTAAAATAGTATTAAGATCGTTTTTTGTTCAGAGCTCGGCTCAATGTCATTAATTGAGTTCAATAGAGGGCTCCGGTTTTTGTTTCGCTCGGATAAAGCCACTCATATTACACTACACTAAGCTGATCCCACCAAATACACTGCATGAGATTTTTCCGTGAATATTCGGTTTTGCTGTTGATGTTGACGCATG
>NW_014571627.1:0-1892 GCF_001313835.1 Polistes canadensis
TATTTGTTAGTATTGGCTTTAAAACTTGAAAGAAAACGTTAAACAGCTTTTTTTATATAGCATGCCTTTATGTATCTGCTAGTTTTAAACTACAGTTTAATTCAGAATGTAGCAAAAATTTCTTTCTATATATATTTCAACATTTTTAGCGACGGTAAAAATGTGCTACTAGAAACAAAACAAAATAAATGTCAGGTTTACTTCAATCGAATTTCGTTGAAAAAGAATTGAATCCTTCACATTAAGTAACAAAAAATATTTGTTATAAAATGTTTTTTTTCTTTTTTTAGACTGCAGTTGTTAAAGTATAAATGTTATTTGCTCAATTTTATTAAACGTAACTCTTTTTATTTCTTAGTTTGCGCTGTAGAACTTAAAAGAAATTGATTTATAGCTTTTTTTATATAGAATTTCTTTATGTATTAGCTAGTTATAAACTACTGTTTAATTCAGAAAGTAGCAAAAATTTCTTATTAAAATATATGTAATCTTTTTTGTGAAGACAAAAATGTGACTATTAGAAACAAGACAATATGGATGTCAGGTTTACTTCAATCGACTTTCGTTGAAAAAGAATTGAATTCTTCACGTAAAGTAACAAAAAAATTTTGTTATAAAATGATTTTTTTTCTTTATTTTAACTGCAGTTGTGGAAATATAAACAGTATTCGCTGGATTTTATTAAACGTAACACATTCTATTTATTAGTATGAGCTTTAAAACTTGAAAGAAAACGTTTTACAGTTTTTTTTATATAGCATTTCTTTATGTATCTGCTAGTTTTGATTTACGGTTTAATTGAGAAAGTAGCAATAATTTCTCATTAAAATATATTTAATCTTTCTTTAAAGGTAAAAATGTGCTATTAAAGACAAGACAATATAGATGTCAGGTTTACTACAATCGAGTTTCGTTGAAAAATAATTGAGTTCTTCACGTAAAGTAACCAAAAAATATTGTTATAAAATGATTTTGTTTCTTTTTTTGGACTGCAGTTGTTGAAATAAAAATGTTATTTACAGAATTTTTTCGAACGTAACACTTTTTATTTGTTAGTATGGGCTTTAAAACTTGAAAGAAAACGTTTTACAGCTTTTTTTATTTAGCATTTCTTTATGTATCTGCTAGTTTTAAACTTCGGTTTAATTCAGAAAGCAGCGAAAAATTTTATAAAATATATTGAAAAATTTAAAGTTACGGTAAAATGTACTATTAGTAACAAGACAGATTAGGTTTCAGGTTGACTACAATCGGGCTTCTTTGAGAAATGATTGAATTCTTCAGGAAAAGTAACCAAAAAATGTTGTTATAAAATGAATTTGTTCCTTTTTTTAGACTGCAGTTGTTTAAATATAAATGTTATTTGCTAGATTTTATTGAACGTAACACTTTTGATTTGTTAGTATGCGCTTTAAAAATTGAAAGAAAACGTTTTACAGCTTTTTATATATAGCATCTCTTTATGTATCTGCTAGTTTTGAACTACTGTTTAATTAAGAAAGTAGCAAAAATTTCTTATTGAATTATATTAAATCTTTTCTGTAAAGATAAAAATGTGCTATTAGAAACAAGACAGATTTGGTGTCAGGTTGACTATAATCGAGCTTCTTTGAAAATAGATTGAATCCTTCACGTTATGTAACAAAAAAATGTTGTAATAAAATGTTTTTTTTCTTTTTTTAGACTGCAGTTGTTGAAATATAAATGGTAATTGCTTAATTTTATTGAACGTAACTCTTTTTATTTGTTAGTTTGCGCTTTAGAACTTAAAAGAAAATGTTTTACAGCTTTTTTTATATAGCATTTCTTTATGTATCTGCTAGTTTTAAACTACGGTTTATTTCAGAAAGTAGCAAAAGTTTTTTATTAAAATATATTAAATCTTTTTTGTG